>NC_092060.1:24237500-24300000 GCF_039877785.1 Chaetodon trifascialis
CAGGACTAACTGTAAAAAAAACATTTGCAGGATGACGAAAGCTGTGCTTCCTGTTCCTGTAGATGTATTTTTGAGTTGGTTTGTTCCCAACGTCTACTCATTACGCAGAAAATGTGAGCGAAACTTCACATATTCCTAACCCTTTCGTTCACTACACGCAGCCTCTCTGTTCGCTTTAGATCTCTGGGTGTTGTGCTCGGTAATCAACTTAAAAGAGATCAGCAGATCAGAAGAACCTGAGGAGATCTGCATGTTCCTTCAGGGGGATTGAACTCTGGTCCTTCAGTCTGGAGGGAGACTCATTGTCTTGCGTACGTGAGCTCCTGCATGTGTGCATCAGACCTTCGACTTCTGGTCGGTTCGCAGCTACAGAACATCAACAGGTCGGAACATGAGCTCTGCGTCGTTTGTTGGGACCAAGTGGAAACTGCTAACTAACATGCTGTCAGACTGCTGAGCGCTGCTGACACTGATTACTGTATTTAAACTTGAATGCTAATAAAAAGAAGCTTAATATTTCATCAGGTGAGATGATGCTGGTTGACAAACATAATCAGAACCGCACAGATTTATAGTCTGCCTAATAAACACTTGTAATGACACAAGCAGTACTGAGAAAGCACTGTAACTCTACCCACGACCCTGACCTCTCCTGTGCCAAGACACACCTATTCTAAATCAGTCTCATTTGCCTAACCATTAGCCAGTAATGAATGTCTGAAAATAACCAATTATCTTTTAATCACTTAGTTGTTTTGCTTCGACTTTATGGTAGTTTTAGCTAAAACTACAGAAAAAACAAACGACCAAAACTCATCATTAAGAAAGTGAGTGTGGGAAAAGTTCACAGGTGTCACAGGTTCACTGCTGGGATCTTATCATAATGTACAGTAAGTCCATGATACAACAAAGAAAAGCTGAGCGAGACAAGCAGCTGATAGAGCGACCACATCGCAAACTGGCCTGATGGACTATTAGTGGATAACATGGAACCACGTCCTGGTTAATAAATGCAGTCCAGTCTGGACTTTTGTCACATGTCGTTCCTCCTCTCAGAAAAATCTGTCTCATATAATACGAGGATTTGCAGTCGTTGTGTCTCACCTGGCGGCGGGGCCGTCATCAGTGCGTGTGTGTTGTGGTGAGTCAGAGGAGGCAGGACCCTCGTCCCCGTCCTGAGGCAGCTCTTCACATTCTGCCTCACACCTCTCATCATCCAACAGCTCTGTGATCTGACGACAGACAGGGAAGGACACAAAAGGTTAGCGTCTGAAAATGATCCTTCTATAGAGACGAAAAAGCACCTCAAGACACTGTTAATTGTAGGACTGAAGATACAGAAAAGAGGTATTTCCCTTTCAAATCTAATCTGAAATTAGGCGTTTTTGTGATTTATTACTATAGGATAATGTGATTCATGGTTAATACACTCAAATTACAATTTTAAGAAATAATCTGGAACAATAATGACTTCAATTAATTAAAAATTGGATAAATAAAAATACAAATCCTGTATTCTCCGTATGTATTCTTTTGCCAAAAGTACTAAAAACACTAATGCCATTTTAAAAAAACAAATATCTTCAATAGTCGAAGTAAAAAGAGCAGAAGCAGCTAATGACGCTGGCATTTACCGGCCTCAGGAGAGGTCAGTGCAGAGGATAACAGTTCCTGTTCCTGGTCTTTCGTCCCTTGAATTACCAAGAATAAGATGGACAAATCACATTGACAAAAGGTCACAGAAAAGATTTGTTTCACTAATTTGGTAACTAAGTTGAGTTATCCTGCAGATTTCGAAGATCATCAACATCTTTGAATCATAAAAAAAAATGATGCTGGCAATTCATTATGACCTTCTGGGAGCATGAATGTGCAGTGCGTGCACATTACGCTTTGTTATGTAAGAGGTCTAAGTATAGATGGAGCTAATGAGCGACACATCGACACCACAGATACCGCAGTAAGCAGGGAGATATAAAGAGAAAGAAGAAATAACGGGAGAAGGGGGTGAGGGCTTTAAGTAGGGTTAAGTGGTATATCATTTACATGCTGACGGAGTGATGAATCCGTCACACTGCAGAGGGCTCCAAGACGTGCTAACAAACCTATTTTACTGCTCAACATAAAACCAAAACTTGGCAACAAACAATATTAGCCCAATTTAAATACACGTTGTTACAATCATCATCACTCACATTATAATCACACTCAGGAGGAGGAGGAGGAGGAGACACCATATTTGTGTTTTCTGCATCTACAGTAAGAACTGTTGGTGGAAAAACTGCTATACTTGCATGAGTTAAAACCTCCATATATCACATGAAGTTATGCCTATTATGTAAATGAGAAACGAACATCACAACGTCCTTTGTTTCAAGTTCCGCGCTAGTTTAAATGTAGAGGTCAAGTAGAGGGAGTGAGGAGGACAGGAGGATGGCAGAGGGAGGGAAGAGAAGGAGGGAGTGATGGAGGGCAGAGTGTAATGAATCTGACCGTAAACAAGAGACGGAAGACAGGATGGAGAAAAAGGGAAGGGAGGTAGATGCTGGGGAGAGAAAGGGAGGGTAGTAAATATGTAGTGAGTGGGAAATAGAAGTAATATAAGTGGGAAAAAGTCTGAAAGGAACAAGGGTGAAAAGGTCATGAACCAGATTTGTCCCCCTGAGACTTCCTTTTGCCGTTTGTCCTCCTTTCTTTTCTCTTGCCTCCTTCGCTCTTCTCAACAGCAACCCCATCTGCTGCTGTCACTGCGTCGTTGCTATGGCAACACCTCTGTTCCAAGAGCCCTGATTGGCTGTCGGGGAATTCTTGCATCGTCACATGTGCAGATCGGGGAGGATGACTCACGACACTCCTCTGTGTGTGTGTGGTGGTATAAGGTAAAGAGATCCTACTTTCAAGCAGCTTCAGCCTCATTTTTACATCTTTTCCTTTTGACCAGAAAATTCAAGAAGCTTTTCAAATTCAACTTAACAGCGACGTGCTCTCTGTGTTGGTGTGCAGCTAAGCAGAGACGCACCGTGACGTGCATCATCTTCGTGTGTAGGTGTCTGTAAAATGTTAACTGAATGTCTAAATGGTGTGAAAAGCTGAGAAACAACGGTTTCTCACCACGCCCTCTCACTCCAGAGCGCCGTGTACATATGAACAAAGAAACAACAAAACACTGACGCTGCCTCATTGTACTTGAGCAAATGGCAAAACAGCTCCATTTATCTTAAAACTCTCCCTGGGATCCATCTGTTGGCCGTCTGAGTCAGCCACTGACCGTCAGAGGTAAACTCGGAGCAATAACTCAAATGCACCACTTCAGATTTGACTATAAGTTTCATTTATATTCAATTAATTGTTGACTATTGAAGTCTTACTTTGATATATCCAAAAACATAATGACAATACCTTAAATGTGCTGAATTAAAAATAAATGAAATTATGACATTCATTGATCTTTTGACTGGCCATGAATGCATCACGGATATCTTGAGCGTAAATCACTCATCATAACATCCCTGGTTCAATTTCTCAATTGAAGCTGATCAACAGGGAATTATGTAGAAGAAAATACAGGACACACACAGTTGAGGATACGACTGCCACATCAAATCAAACAGAGCAGAGGAAAATAATCTAGAGACATTAAACAAACAGCTTCACAGGCAGAATAAAACTTTTCAGCAGGACCTAAGCGACCTTGATTCAAGGTCCAGTCTACATTATTATCATGTAAAATTCATTCAAAGCTATTCACTGCTAACATTAACGAACGCCACCATGACCTTGGATTAAACACATCAGCTGCTGAAAGCGTACTCTCTAACAAGGTCGCTGGTCAGTGATGTGGAAAAATTCCTGGCTGTTAAAATAAATACGTGTATACCGGTTAAAATGTAGGAGTTGACATAATGAAGCTCGAATGTACTGTCCAACTGTCCTCTGGGCAACGGGCCTTCATTCATGTGAACAGTGCTGTGAATGTTATCAAGGATCTGCTGAGCAAGTTATCAGAAAGCCTCTGAGGTGATGTAACAATATTAGAGGATAAGAGTTGTTAAATCCTCTGTCAGGATGACCTGGAATGGTCATTCACAGAGCTGAAAATATTATCCCCTGATGTAAGTCTGTGGAAAATTTTAATCATGTTAACTCACAAATCAGAGTTTGAAAAAAGGAGTCGCCGCGTGCATTTCTGTGTGTTATGTAGGCTTTTGATACACAAGTGCGTCTCTGTGTGGTGCGAGTGGGTGAAACGACAAGAACGAGAGCGCCCTGGAACAAAAGGTCTTGAACTTGGCCCTGGTTTAGTGGTCCGGTCCAGGTTTTCTGGGTGGAAAACAACAAGTCTGACTGACATCACTGGTTGAACTGTTAGTGGGCCAAGAACACAGAACAATGACACTGACTGCGACTGACATCACGATACATCTGAGGTTTCCAAGGTTTCTTCTGTATCCTTCTTTCATCCTGATGTTCGATAAGCACCAATACGGTGGGTACACTGTCACTTTGTGCAATATGTGCAGGTTTTTTTTTACTGGTTTCACCACATTTGACACTGAGAAAAACATCAAGAAGATGAACAGCTTTTTTCTCGTTTGGAAAACTTTGAGGTGTTTGAGATTCATCCAGCTGTGGAGAAGATGCTGAATCGTCAGGCAGATTTTGTTCGAGGGTGTGTGAGCTGGCTTACGGTTTTTCTTTTCATGATTTCAACCTTTGATGTGACAATCTAATATTTATGGATTTTCCCCTTCATTTTTTATGCTACTTGCTGCTCGAAGAAAACTTTGCATGGGAGGGATCTGAGCACAGGGTTTAATTTTTTATTTCCTTTGTTCTCAGCCTTGGTGTTGGTCATATGGCCCAGTTCTGCAGTTCTGTGCACGAGGGGAAAACACCAAACGACACGGACTGACGGGTCCTGTCCAATGCAGGAAAGCTGACCTACTGTAGGTTTGGTTGCAGCCATTCAGTCAACACCCAGTCTGTCATAATCTAATCACCTGCTGCACCAATAAACATGCTGAGCAGTCCACGAGTACACAGGTATTTTTCAAAACAGCTTCTTCTATTCGCTTTGGCCTTTCCCCCAAAGGTCAGAGGTCATAGGTCACTGCTAATGAAGCTTTTGGAGTTTCCAGGGTGAAGATATTCAGAAACTCTGTTTGCAGTGTTGACATGCAGAGAGAGGAAAAAAAAAGTTTTCGGCTTGTGGCGACAGAATGCGAGTCGTTATCTCCTGTGTTCACAGCAGGTGATGTGTTATGGCAGAAATGGCCAAAACAGTGCTAACATGGAGGCAGTGCAATGCAGGCTATGCCTTTGCCATAGTGGCATTCTTAATTTACCTGGAGTTGCAGGTAGCCTGAAGGTAATAGCTTTATTCAGGCTTCTGATTGGCCAGCACGGCTTTGAGTTTGGGGTTATGTCGCCGCCCCTTGTCTGGAATGCTTTCGACAGCGCTTCCATTGTGTTTCTGCGTTTTCATATGTTCAGAGGATAAAAACACTGAGATGCTCGTCGATGAGAGAATAATCTGCTCTCCTGTTCACCTGTCACACATCTCAGCCTCCTGAGGGGAGATCACACTTGAAACCAGAGGGTACTCGGGACACAGCAAGGCCTCCAAATGAGGAAAAAAAACAGATTTTCTAAATGAACATTTTAGCATTCAAGTGTCAGAATTTGAGCACTGGAAAAGGCTCTTTGTGTCGAGCTCTAAACTGCTGGGTTTCTTCTCTCGGTGTGTTCCCGTACTGTTCACTTCCAGCAGTACCGCTGGAGATGAGCCCTCTGGCCTAACGTTCCTGCAGTGAGTGGGCCGTGTGATCCGTCTCTCATCCTTACCTTCAAATGTGTTAGAGGCTGATTTACAGACACTCATATTCTCTCCGACTGCTCATAAGATGCTGTCAAAGTAAATAAATCAACAATGCGGGCTGTGTATTTCTAAACATTGGGTGAATAAAAAACTGTAAACATGTGTGCAGGTGTGTGTTCATGCTACATTTCACATCCCCCTGACTGTCCATGTAGGCCATCACCTCCGCTTTAAATAACTCCATATTCCAACTTAAATAGGTTATTGCTCCACAGCTTATCACTGTGTCTCAGGATCATATAAATGTATATGACCCAACCTATATGGGTCACCCTTTGTGACAGCCTCTGGTATTTCTAACATTAATCCATTCACCCTGGTCTACAGCACAGGACACGGCTATACATTCGCTGCGGCACCTGACACATGGCTTCACTCCAGAGGCACTTGACTAAGTTGGCAGAGATGAAGTAACAGGACACATCCTGATTCATTTATCTCCTATAGTTAAACTAACGGAGCTGGAAAAATAAGGCAGTAGTTAAGAGACTAATTAGTTAAGTAGACAGACAACAGACAGTCTGACCAAAACTGTGTCAGCAGGCCAGACAAGTCGCCACTAAAGCCCTTTAAAACATGGGATATACAACACTGCTGGCTTCAATTATCTGTAAAAGTGACGTTAAGTTAATGTTCCTTGTGGCTTTATTCAGACTTGATCATGTATTTGACTGTTGTGCCTTCTTTATAAAGCACTTTTAACAGTATTTTTTTTTGCTAAATAAATAAAGTTATTATTATTATTGCAGTGGATGGAGAAGAGAGTTCTCAGCTGCATCATACATTTTGAAATGTGTTTTGCTCACATGCTGTATGTAAAGCTTTTTGCTGGCTGTTCATCGTACCGTCAATGCAGTTGGTATGAATGAGAATCCAAAATATAGTGTCCGGCTGTGATTATGATTTTGTCCTGTAACTCAAGGGGAAAAAACACACAGCGTAGATGGGCCTGTGATTCAGCGGTAAAATTAAAGTCAACAAGTCACATTTTCTCTACAGTAAAGCAAACAGTGGCCCTGAAAACACAGAGATACAAGCTTATTAAGATGGGACTGCTAACTTTCATGCTGCCCAGTCGGTCCATTTCTAAGGGACATGATTCAAAACAAAAGACGCTGCTTTCTAATGCCACAGGACGCAATGCGGCTGAGTACAACTACTATGTTTTATGCCTGGTGTGCATGCTGAGAAACCACATGCTGACTCAACAGTAAAAGACATGGACTACCTCAGCACTGACCAAGATGATGGCACTTTATATTCTTACTGAAAACAAATAGGAGAAATGATTTTAATCATTTTCCACACTGAGTCCAGATATGCTGGCACTACAACGCTTCTTCAGCACAGCAACTGGTTTCCTCGTAGCAACAACAAGCCTGGACACAGCCTCGCTCTCACCTAAACAACAATTCAGCTGATTCCCATTTTGCCAACAAACAAGCCAAAATCCATCTTAACACGTCTCAATGTTGGATCCACACCGGCTTCATTACGTTAATCCCAAACATGCCATGACACAACACCTGTACTCTTCTCTCTCACTCTCTCCATCCTCCATGTTTTTTCTCTTTTAAACTGTCCTTCCATCTTTAAACCTGCATTGATTATTATTTCTGTAGTTTATACGAATTGTTCTAACTAACCGTCTTAACTCAAAGCATCAAGCATGTGTTTCCTGTATGACAGCAGGTGTGTGTGTGCGTGTGTGTGTGGGAGCTAATCCCCTTCATGAGGGTTGCTTCGCGCAGACAGCCTTCCCCAGTGTAGTGCAGGGGCTGGAGGTGTGAGCTGCACGGTTACATCATCGCCAGCGTCTTTTCTTATCCTTCCCCTCCCTTGCCATCTCTCTCCCTCACTCTGTTTTTCTCTTCCTCTTCTCTCTCTGCACTCTCACCGTTTCTCCCTCATCTTCCTGGCTTCTTTTTTCTCCCTCGACTTCTCTAAACCACCCACTTTTTTGCCCTGTCTCTTACGTAAGACACATGGATCAGTGCACAGATGATTTGTCTTTACAGATTTTTCTCGCCATCCCTCTCCGCTCCTTCTTCTGCTGCTCCTTTTCTCATTCTGTCTCCAGCTAATGTTACATTCTCATTCGTTTGACATGCCAGCCACTAAAACTGGGGACAATGGGAGACGAGGGAAAAACCAGGAAAGTTAAAGAAAGTGAATTTGGAGAATAAAAATTAAATTCAAAAAGTTGCACAAAGGAAGCTTCTACTTGAGCTCTCAATCTTATTACACTGAACAAAAATATCAATGTAACACTTTTTTTTGCTCCCATTTCTCATGCATTGAAATAAAAGATCTAAGACTTTTTATAAGCACACAAAGTCAAATTTTGCCCACAATGGTTTTAAATCCATGCTCTTGAACCCTTCTCCCTTGGCACGATAATCCATCCACCTGACAGGTGTCACATATCAAGTTGAAGATGTAACAGCGTGATAATGCACAGGCACATGTTACAAAGATCTGTACTGAACTCATCCCAGCTCCTGCACAGCCTGAATCCTCATCAGATGTCACCAGCTATTATATTTGAGTTGCTCTGGGTTGGCTTGTACTATAGCGCATTCGAATTCCTGCCAATACATCAGCCTCCTACAGGCCACAATCAATAACCTGATCAACTCTATGTGAAGGAGATGTGTCTCACCGCATGAGGCAAATGGTGGTCAGATCTGAACCAACCCCTGGATCAAAATTCGAGACAGTACACAGAAAAAGTCTTAGATCTTTAACCTGAAATCATGAAAAATGGGAGCAAAAACAAAAGTGTTGCTTTAGAATTTTTACATATCTTGGATTTTTCTCTTGAATGAAGGAAGGACACGACAGCTAGTGACTCCAGATTTCAAGGCAAGCTAAAAAGTTGTCTGCAGCAGTGCAGAGACGTCGGTTAAGAATACATCAAAACAGAGACAGAAACTGCAACAAAGAAGACATGAAAACAGGACTACAGCGGGCAGCTGAAAGTAACTGAATGAGTGACTGAATGCAGTTGCTCTTTCTCTCCTGGCTGGACTTTCACAATGACCATCTGTAGCTTTAACCTCAACATTTAAACACAATCTTTACCGTGTCCCTGCTCTGTTGGAGCACGTATTCTTAAATGCAGCAACGTGAGATACCGATCAAGGCTTGTCTCATAATTACTGTGTTCGTGTGCGCGTTATCGTATAATAATACAATGTAATCAGGCCACTGTAGAATTAAATGTGAACTATGCCATTCTTTGCACTGTTGGCCCAGTCATGGGGTTGTGTTGCTCGGCAACTGGGGAAATGCCTTTGAGTTTGTTTAGTCTGCCAGTCACGTTCTGTGTGTTCGACGTAAGACAAGTAAAGGAATGTCGAGTTTAACGCAGTCAAACAGCTGAGAAACAAATGTTTTGCAGATGCTCATTACACTACATACATGCTTAGAGTTAGAGTCAGATTTTGATGTCGACGCTGAAAACAGCTCAGAGTATTCAAAGCTCTGCGTGCCCTGTGCGAAAGGCTGGGTGCATTTGGGTGGGGTTTTTCCTTCTTCTGATGATGGACACACTTTCTAGATAACATCAAGGTTACTTAAAAACTGGTTCTGCGTGTCCTACTGCAGCTAATGAATCACGCTCAGCCTGGATGGACTCACTGCGGCTTGTTTCACTGGATGACATTTTCATTCCTTAATAGGGATTGTACTCATTTAATCCCCGTCCATGTGCATCCTAATGTAGCCTGGTAAGATTTAAACGTATCACTGGAGTCCAAAAAGCCACTTGAGCCACAAACTTAAAACCACGATCCAAGAATGAGAACATGCAGCCGACTTAATTTGATCATCTGCAATCACAACTGGAATCATTCAAATTAACGATATGATCTTATCATCGTAATATGATTCCACTGAAAGGTGAATATATATAATATCATGAATACTGAAGCTACATCACCAGTGAAAACTCACAGGTGAATCATATGAATCAGTGTTGACATATCCAGAATTTCCTATTTATCTAAAAATTATGTAAAACAAACTGAACTTACTTGAATCAATGTTTTACAATACTCAAAAAAGCATGAGGATCAAACATTATCATGAGTTATCCTCTTAATATGATAGAAATGTCAGTTCTATTAAGGAAATGGACAAAAGCATTTAGTGATGGCACGACACTTCAACACAGGGTGAAGGACTGGACGCTTTTCAGAGGTAAGGCCTTGTCCTCTTCATCAAAGTAGCTGTGAGTTTACCGTATCCTGCTAAAAGCTCGATGGCATGCTGAGAGTTTAATCTTCACTTTTTCACAGAAGGATTTGTCTGTTTTCTCTGTGCGTCAACCCAGAAAGAATTTCACCCCTGATCCCGGCACAGTGAAATGCCACATTCGACTGCCTCAGAGCCATTAAAGAGGAGGAGAGAAGACCAAGAGGGGAAGACAAAGAGGATTCTGATAAGATTTTGTAATTGGACTTCTTTGTCATTATGTCAGGAATGTTGACAGTGAATTCATGTATTCATAACTATCCTTTACACAAAGAGCCTTACAACAATGTGCGTACAAACAGTGGATTCATACACTGATTATATAGGGGGGAGAGAACAGCTACAAGACTCCTTTGGGTGGATGGGGGGGGGTGAGCAAAAATAGATAAAACATACTTAATTTATGCCAGAGGCAAAAACAATAGAGCACAGGGGGCAAGATTTGTAGGTTTAGGACTAAAATGAGGCATAATCTGACTAACTTTTTCTTTGTGACTGCCACATCTGAGGATGTCAGTACCTGTACCTGTACGGACAGTACCTGTTCATTGATGGAGCTGTAGTCGTTGGTGGTGGAGACGTCATCGTCCTCCGAGTCAAACAGGCCCTCCTGGTTGTCCAGCAGCTCTGCCAAGACTCTGCTCACAGACTCCTGGTCTCGAAGGTCTTCTCCTTCTGTTGACAGACTTTGAACAGAAGACAAGAGAAGAGTGTGTTGTGTTGGCTGGGAACAGTTACAGATTGCAACCAGCTCAATACTCTTTGCTTAAGACTCCCTTTTCAACCATGTAGAGGAATCCACGGTGGCTGTGAAACTGGTGAAAACGGTGGTGCAACGTGGCAAAGAGGATATAAAGTGCTCATTCAAAGGTAACGAAAACACAACGATTCTTATTTTCAGGTGATTAGATACTAATGAAAACATATATATAAATATCATATTCAGTTTCTGACACATTGTTAATAGATCCCCTCAAATCTTACACACTGATCCTTTAAATAACAACAATAGCTGAATAAATGTGTGCGTGTCAGTTTATGTGTATGCCACATACATCATTCCTGTTCTCATGTTCCCACTTTCCCACGATTTGATGACATGTAGATGGTTTTTACACCCAGGAAAGATTTGAAAGTGGTATTGGTTGTCGACTATTCTGTACTTTGAGCCACTATAAAGACTATGAAAGCCCTCTGGGCAGCAAGGGGCGCAATGGCTGGATCTTGTTGTTGTTGACAAGCAATCGCAGTAAAGAAGTCAAAAGTAAAGTCATGCCTGACTTAATCTGCACTGTGGGCCCTAATGCTGCAGACATGCAGCAAGAGCAAGAGGTAGAAAGAAAGCACGCCTTCTGAACGACTGAAGGTTGACAAAACTTTCTACGTTATGCCATGTTGCATAAATTTAAGGTATTAAGAGAAGAGAAGACTCCGCTGTCCTTGTAAGAAAGCGGTTGCGTTGTTATTGCAGTCAAACATTATCTCCAGCTCACACAAGCCTGCTATGGCTCATACGTACACAACCTCTCAGAGCCAATTGAGGACTGCTCTTTCACCTGTGCCCAGGTTGCCTAAAATTAGTTAACCTTTTACTGGCTGCATCTGAGACCTCATTGGTGAGAATTGATCGTTGTTGTTGGGTAGTTGATGACTGCTAAAATGCAGTAATCCTGAATGCCTTAGCAGAGAGAAGCAAGCAAACAATGCAGATGCAAACAAGGACAGAATGCAGGATAAATAAGGAACTCGTCAGGTAGAAAAAATGTGCACTTTGTTGCCCTTCACACAGAGTATCTGACAGCTCAGATTAGTTTGCAAAGGCACAACGGCTGTGATTATGAATCACAATAATTATATATGGGGATCTTACTGGAAGATGTCTGGCCCAAAGACAGCAGCCAGCGTCCCGATGTTCCAGCTCTCCTGCTGAAGCGATGCCACGCTGGCCAGGAAGCGGCACAGGAAACGCAGCAGGCCGTAGTTCAGCTGGGGAAGCTGCTGCAGGAGGTACTTCAGGTTTCTACACAGCTCCTCTTCATTGCTGTAATCTGGGTAGAACAAAGATTTTATTGGAAAGGGTGCTGGTTTATTATCATCACCATGAGAACTTGTACACTTGACAAATGCTGCAGTCAATGTTGGTACAAAACCCCTTTTCATTACTGTATTTGGACATACTGTGCAGTGAATAGTGGGTTATCAAGTCCTTTGTGTTCCTTCACAGTTGACCTTAAAAGTTCTTATCTCGGGAAAATATGCAGACAAAGATAAGATTAATGTACAATCCTCCGGGAGAGGTGAAATGAGGTGAAACAGGAGATGGCATTAGGAGGAAAAACTGTGGTATAGTCGTGACATTATAGAGTATAATAGAAAGAGAAATGAAAAACATGACATGGAGAGTCCATCCAAACTCCTCCACTGCTGTAATCTGCATGGCAGACAACCCTCGTCGTGAGAAGGAGATTAGAATAGATTATCTGTGAGGCAAAAGAGGACAGAGCAAAGAGGAGAAACAGAAACAGAGCAAATGTGGAAGTGGGAGATTTGTGGAAGTGATTATACTCCGTCCATTAAACATGTAGTACTCCACCTTTAAGTCAGAGCCTGGATCGGTCCGCTCATAAAACGTGTGCACGCATCTGCATCAAATTTGAATTGCTGTTGCTTTTTCCTTATTTTTCCAAATTTTGCAAAAACATCCAGATGGAAAGAATAAAACAAGAGTTCTGGATGGGGGGGCAACATGAACATAACCTTTGCCATAAGAGGGCAGGGTTGGACAACTGGACAAATATATCAGCTATCAGTGACTGAGTCCAGCGCTGTTTCTTGAAGTTTTGTCTTTATTTTGGGGAGTTTGAATGAAGCGTGTTTATGATGAGTCAACAGGGCAATTAAGGAGGTCTCAGTTCAGTAAAAGGGAGAAACTTGAATTTAGAAGATGTACAGTTATATTTTTCTGTAGTTTCAACCACGACGGCATAACTCTTTACTGTTTCCAACATTACCAAAAGCAGATTTACTTTTTCCATTTTTCTACCTTTCACAATAAAAGCCCTAAATATCTCTATACTGCTAACCAGTGAGAGGATAAACTCACACTGAACATTTCACCAACATGCAACTCAATAAAACATCTTACAATACATCTGAGAATACATCTCTCAACCTTAACTACACACACACACGCACCTGTGCAAAAATATTGGCAATCTCCAGCTATCAGGTTGACAGCGACCGGCTAGAAATTTTTAACACACTGCATCACATCAAGTTTTTTGAAATCTATCTTTACACAGTACTCACATTCCCGTACACTGAGCGCATCACTGGTTGCTCTAATCATTTCTCCTGTTCATACTGGACTATTATTCTTTAAGTAGTTAGAAAAACATGAAGAGAACAGCATGAAGAAAAGGGAGCACAATGACTGAATATCACGACAGGGCATACGGCCTGGTGTTATGAAAGCCGGTTTCTGCTTCATTTAGTGATCCTACCATCACACTGTGTGTTCACAGCTTAGATAACCAAAGTCCACATGGCCACAGTCATAACACATTAATGCAAAATCAACTGGTCACCTCTCTTGATATTAGGTAAGCTCAGGCTCTAAGCAGTACATCTGCAAGACCACCAATGGGATTCAGGAGGAAGAGTAAAAAGTACAAAGGGTGAAACAAAAAAAGCTCAAATTCTGCAAAACACACAGCAACTAACACACAAAAAAGAGCAAAAAAAGGAAACATCAGTAGTTAGTTTCAGATAAAAAGAAAGCGAGGGAGGAAAGAGAGCAGAGAGGAAAGACAGCATGGCATGGGGAGAGGAAAAGCCACCCTGTCACACACCTTGGTGTAGCTGTAGAATGTGTCCCTGTATCGCTGTCGGGATAACAGGCTCGGGAAGCTCCTGCAGGAAGAGTCGGAGCAGACTGACCGCTGATGCCAGGTCCGCCTCCTTCTCTAGCTCCACCTCCTCACCACTGTCATAACGCTGGCGTAGCCAATCCACACGCTCTGCGTTGCCGTTAACCAGGAAGAGCCCCTCAAGGTCCAGATGACCTGGTGACACAGAGCAATGATCACTTCAAATAATTATGTCAATGTTATTAACATGGGCGACTGACTTTACATTAAAGACGTACTGTGTATCCTTAAAGAATTTCTACCTGTATATAGAAGTTGATATATTGGGTGTAAGACCTCGTTATCTGTTGAGTGCCTTGACAAACTATGAAATTACAGGCTGTGGTTGTCCTGTATGGAGTCAACAGCTGTGTCCTCCTCCAGAAAACCTGATGGCCTGACTGAACCTGATTGGTCTCAAACTAAAAGTGCATTTAGAAGGTCTTGACAACTCAACTTGTAGAAGTTATTACCCTTTCTAAATAAATACCTACATACATGGCAAACATGGTAACATGGTAAATACGGTGCTGTCATGTGATATTTCTAAACATGGGAGTTAACGTAACTTATGTGGTCTAGAAATGTGGACTTCCCATGATCTGGCTGCTCAATTTGATGCCCAGCTTTCATAAGGACAGCATAGGAATAGAAGCACAAGGATCTGTGTATCTATGAAAATGCATGTGTGTATGTGAGCTGCTTCCTTATCAGTATGAAAAAAAGCATGCATGACCACACTGACTGTTACCATTCCTGCGTGCGACAACATCAGTGTTTGTGATAAAGAGAAAAAACTGATGTCAGTGGGTCTTATAAGGGCTTGAACCAGTTTTAAAACATTTTTTTTCATATTATCATGTTTTTCTTTCATTACATAACAAGCTATCTGTTCATCTTATATCATGTTATTTACTATGCTGTCACACGAATCTCCCGCAATGCATTTTGTGTGTTTTCTGCAGCTATGACTGATATTGCTAAATCTAAAATCAAAAACCACCTTTTTTTAGATGGATACCCACTAGATGTGAGCTCTTTTCCATTAACTCTTTGCTTATCTTGGCTCATGCACATGCTTCATGCAACAATGGAGAAAATCTACCTTGGTGTAAAAACAACAGCTGCCAAATGAGAATGCTGACCGGCCTGTTTGGGCATATTATTGTTTGGCTCCAGAGGAAAAGTAGTTACCCAATAAAGCTTAAAGGGCTCGGTATGCTTCAAACAAACAAGTTTGTATGGAGGGTTGCCTAAGCATGTTTAAAAGCAAAAGTGTCTATACCTGTTCAGAACGGCTACAGTCAAAGGCTGGCAAACAGCCGGCTGGCCTACAAACGCACATAACACAGCGCTCTCTCAGATAGTCTGTCCTCGCAGGAAACCATGGTGTTGCATTCGGATGTTCACAAGAAGCAACAGAAGCAGTTGTGTGAAGAAAGAGAAAAGAGAGCTTGAGAGAAGCACATTGTCTGCGTACCTGGCCAATCGCTGCACCAAGGTGGTCTGATTGTCAGACAAATAGCTTTTCTGCAATCCAACAGGCACTTTGTTTGAAGCATAGCGCATCTTAAGTGAGGCCTAAAGTGACTGACGAGTGATTATCGCACTTTTCCCTAATCCTGCTGCGTTCCCACTAATTGCTTGCCATGATGACTACTGCAGAAGACCCACCTTAAGAACCCGGGGGGGTTTAAACGCAGCAGGAAATGCTTCAAGGTGTTTAAGCAGTTATGTTGTAGCTTACAGAATATGAAAACTCCTGACTCCTGTTCACTCCCTGGTTTCTTGTCTGTTAACAAGCCAACGCAATGGTTTCGTCCAGATGTTCCGAACAAAATATCCTGCAGAACAGCACTCAGTGACAACAGGGTCCGCAGTCACAATCGGAGCAATCATGGGCATCACTGACGTCTTCACACATTTGTGTAATGGTTCAATTTAAATACTGCTCAGCCCTTCATAACACTCTGGTATCTACCGAAGCAGCCGGTCCACAGCTTTGGTCACCTTTAACGCTTTCCACTTTCATCATCTCTGTCTTCCATCAGATCACCTTTATACTTCATATTTTCAACACCCTGCGTCTTCTAAAACCTCAGACATCACACAAGTTAAATAAAAGAGACTAAGGTCTTTTCACTGGCTGAATAACTTCTGGACGAACCACTCTAATTAAAGTGCCAGCAGGGGCCCTGGAGGATCAGACACTTATAACATAACCTCATGTAGCCGAGTGGCCCCCTCCAGTCAAACAAACCACCAGCCTGCCGGAGTGGTTACCTGAGGGGACTCGAGGTGACTTCTAATAGTTAAAAAAACTGACTCGATGGGTTTTACAGGAAAAGGTTTGTCTGTTGTGACTGACAGTGCTTAATCCACAACAGAAGACTGACACACTTGGCTTTCTGCAGCACGTAGATGTATCCGGCATATGCAGGGTCGTGCTGATGTGAACTGCGATCTTTAAATCTGAACATTAAGTCCATATTGATCCTCAGGATACCTGCCATTTATCAATCATTGCTATCATGGAATGATTTATCAGCATTTCGTCTTCTTTCATTGGTATTTTTTACAGTCATCTGATGGCTTCTTCTGTGCGACAGTAGAATTTTACAAACGCATCTTTACATGCATTTGTAATTTCATCTGAAATGAGACTGACGGTAATGCTGCGCAGACCAGAGATAACGACATTTTGAGAGACGAGTCAAATCAATCTAATTGACTGAATGTATCCATTTCCCCAGCGTTCACACCAGCAACGCAGCCACAAAGAGGACAGACTGGTTAGGTGTCAGGCTGGGGGCTATATGGGCTATGTAACTACCAGCTAGCACTGATGGTGTTTTGTAACCAGTACAATTAGCAGCCAGATGCAAATAAACTCTGGCTACGGCTGCTCACTTTAAAAGCTTAAATTTGTCTGGAGAAACAGTGAAGTCTCCATTCTCTATGCCTCTCATCCCTCTGAGCAAGAAGTCTGACCTGCCAACCTGCCCCTCTAAAGATAATGACACAAGTCTGGAGCTCCTGCTCTGTGAGGCTTGAAGAAAAATGTTCCAGCGGGGATATTCGACTTTGGTAGTTTCCTCTCCTCACCGTTAAGCTCCTCTGTTTTCACAAGTGGAGCTGCGGTTGACACAACTGTTATGTAATGAAGAAGGGAGCGGAACGGGGAGCTGTCTGCCGGTGCATCCAGAGTTCATCTTATCACGTACGCCGGATCTCCACCGCCAACATATTTTGCTTTATCGTGATGCAAGAGCAGGCAGCAGCAGCAGGGCATGCTGGGGAGACTGGAGCATTACAGAAGGTAATCAGATGTAACTGAGCACTCAGGAGTGCGCACTCAGAAGTGATAAGTGGGGCACAAATGGTGGAATTTAAATGCACCGGGGCGCAATGACAGAGGGCTGAAACTGGCATTAGTAATCAATTTCTGCTTTCCCATTTCAATGTAAAAACAATCTGCAAAGCCCTGTGCTACTCTACTACCCGTACGACTATAATAAAGGTATTAAAAAGAGATTTTGAGCACAAATTCTATATTTAAAACTGAGGGCTCCAAGTTACAAGACAATGTGGGTTCTTAATGCCTGGAGGAGACGAGGAGATGCATTTTAACAGAGTGTGATACAAGAAATCAAAAATGTAAAAGATCTGCTTACGTCACATCCAAAGAGACGGTTCTCTGCCTCAGGCTACAGATAAAATTCACAGCAGCATTAGAGAAAAGATTCTGGACTTCGAGGATTTTTGTGGAACCATTGTGCTTTTGTTTCGCGCTCTAAAAGTGGGCGTTATTTCATTCAGCGTGGCCACTTTGATCACTTTCACGGGGAAGGAGCAATTTCATAAAAGACAACAAGTCAAAGCATAAATATGAATGTAAGTCGAATGAAAATGGTGTTTCGTGCAGTATTTGGTGACTATTCTGTGAATGTAGAAGAAACAAAGAGGACGAACATTAGAACACTTTATGGACTCAAACACATTTAGTCAACTATCTGCAAACAAATGCATCACCACAAACATGTGGGTGTGTGTGAGTCATATGAATATACAGCATCAAGACGCCGCTTTTACTGGTTTATTATTATTCAAATTGACCGAGATTGTTGCATTGGCATCATCAGCATTGGCTGACTACAGAGATATTTTAGACTCGTGAGTATTGATTTAATGGTAATTATTCCCATATGAATCATATACCAGAAATAAAATGATGTGAAACAAAGACCTGCAACCCAAATTTTATGAAATGATACCAAAAAAGTGCCTTTATTTTGAGATTTAAGCATCACTGCCTCTGTGTGTGTGTGTGTGTGTGTGTGTGTGTGTGCCCATCACTCACCGTGCTCCTCGATGTATTCGACGATGTGTTTCACCAGCGCAGGAACCTCGTGGCCACTGATTGTATGTGTGCGTGTCACCTCCTCCAAAGGAACGCCAAAAACCCGCGTGGTGTTGGCTGAGCTCCCGCCCTCATTGCCTGGCAACGGAGACACGCTCTTCCTCATGGCCTTCTCCTCCTCCTCACCACAACCCCGCCAAGACCTCACGTCTTCAGAAAGAAAGTCAAAAAGAGGGAGACGAGACAAAAAGTGAGACGGAGTGATTTATAAAATAGAAGCGCTGGCGGGGGATGCAGCCCGACACACAACATCACTTTTGATCTTCAGTCAGACTCACAAGCTAAAAAGGGGAGAAAACACAATCAGCAAAGACTGATGGAGAGATCCAAGGAGGTAACAAGAGGAGTGACTGAGGGACATCAGCGAACTCTCTACCTCTGCTGCTCACAAACAAACAAAAGGAGCACACCACCCTCAAACATATGGGAGTGGCTGGTTTACACATTGTTGCATGTTTGTGAACCTCCCCTGGTGCCTTTTAACCCAGAAAGAAGAGGAGGAGGAGGAGGAGGAGGAGGAGGAGGAGGAGGAGAGGGAGGGGAAAGGGAGGAATGCACAGCAGTGATAGAACCACAGGCAAGCAAAGGCATTTACACCTGGTCCTTCAAGGGGGTTAGGAGGAACAAGTGGAGGAGGAGGAGAGGAGCAAGTGTGCTAAAATGCAATCAGTCTACCGTCCAATGACCACTGCCTGCACACATGACCAATCAGCGCACTGCAAAAGGCTCATTCTAAGACTCTTTCAAAAATCTTTGATAAGTGAAAATTTCCTGTCCTGTTGGCAGATAATTTTGCGTATTTAAAGCAACATTTCCCAGTTTTATTGCTTTTTTTCTTGTTTTTGAGAGTTGAGTGTTTCGAAAAATGTGAATTTAGGCCAAAAGTGGATCAAATCACTTTTTAGAACAAGCCCTAATGACACGTCTGTAATCAAAGGACCAGTGGGTCCTTGTTCCATGTTTGTGATTAGCATGTGGGGAGCCATAGCAGGAAGAGACGGAGACAGATTGAAGGTTTGGGTAAGAGTGGTGGTGTTTCAGTCAGACAGGGATCATGAAGCAGGTGTCCCTCTAAATGAAAGGGGGGCTGAAGAAGCACATCAGATTTCCCCCCCTGTATGAAGAAGTATTGTATCGTGATGAAATCATTTGCAAACAAACTGATTATTGACAACATTTTTGTTGTGTTTCTGAGCTCATGTAGTAACATCCTTTAAACAATCATGTGTTCACAAAGTGGTGAACCTCGCTCCATCCTCGCTTGTGAACGGCTGAGCCTTTCCATGAAGTCCCTTTCACACCCAACCATGATACTCTCATCTGTTACCAATGAACCGGTTTACCTGTGGAAGGTGTTTCTGGATTCCACATCTTTCCCAGTCCTTGTTCCTGTCCCAACTCGTTTGAAACATGCTGCTGCATTTGGACATTTGGAATCAGGGTTTATTTGTTCCCACAAGGGATGTTCTGAATTACATAAACATGATTCAGCACAGATGAAAGTCAGCTATTTCTTTTTTTTTTTTTTTTTTTTTTTTTTACACTTAACTATTACATAATCAGTATTTAAATGTCATTGCTAAAACTCCCGTCCATACAGCATTTGTTATGTCCTCAGTCACCGTCACTCCTTGGCTCTCATGCGAAGGGGATGTTCTTGCCGTCTGACCCTGACAGCAGAGTGGAAATCAGTGCAAAGCAAGCCAGCGTCTGCAACAATCACTTCTGTTCAAAGTTTGACTTTGATGATGGCCGACTGGTGATTAATCTGAATGCAAACAGTGGCAGATGGTGTCCATGCTACCCATCGGGGGTGGAGGAACATCACCAAATGTTTTCCAGAAAAAATCTAATCTGGTTTTGCTCCATTTAAATTAATCTTACGTTAATCACATTTTAAGAGTAATGGCAACCGACCTGTAGATATTTGTGATATCTATTTCTATTTTCACTATCAAAGTCTATTTAGGTTTTGTTTTTCCAAAAATGAAAGTAGATCAGAATAACAGATTCCTATCAGCCCCAGAAACATACATTACACAACAGCGACAAAGTATATAAAGAATGCACTGAACACACGCAGGTGTGGCTCGAACAGACACACACACACTCACTCACACACATGTATGCACGCACACACACGCACACACAGAGTATAATGGGGCAGTCAGACAGGATTTTTCTGCTAAGAACAAAGTTTTACTTGTTGGAAGTGGTCAGCTGTTTGTTCCTCCTCTCACTCTGCTGATAACCAGTTTAAAACCAGTTTGTTGTTGCATTTATATTGAGTTTGTCATATGAGATGACAAAACAGCCAGTGAGGAAGTTTCCACATCTGCCGTCTAAGGCTGCAGGTTCTGTCTTATTCTGTCAGTGCGCATAATAAAATGTGGTTTGTGTCTTTTAATATTTGCACTTACAAGAACCAATGTGCTGAATCAGCATGTATTTTGTGGCCATGTCTATTTGATGAGCCTTGGATGTATTTGCTGCAGAGCTGAGCCATTTAGCATTTCTGTCGCAAAAATCACATTTTAAGCAGGTGAAACTGTCCAGCTGGAGAAGTTGCAGATGTTGATTCCAGCCTCCACGTCTGTTTTGAAAGGTAAAAACTGTTCAGAGGACAGATTTTATCAATCATAGCTAATTAACATTAATTCTGTGAACTGTGCCAAAGAACACTATGAAACTCTTGGCTGTTTTCGGATCAATGTGCTCTCTGTATGACAGAGTCTGTGCGACTGAACTCTGGTTAAAGAGGCAACAGGATGCGTCACTTTGAAATATGAAAAGACAAAGTGGGCTGTGAAGGCAAACAGAGCGGTGATCCCCACTCCAAACACATAATCTAGTGTGTGTTTGTGTGTGTGTGTGTGCGCGTGCACTCACCGTGTAGCAGTGAAAGTGTGTCCTATCCTCTCCTCCCCTAGCCAGTGAACCACTGAACCATCTATGGCTGCTTCAGGTTGTGGCAGAAGATGAGCCGGTAGTTCCTCATTGACGGACCGCTAATCCCTCTTGCAGGATTCCCTTCTAGCTACGCTGAGAGAAGGAGAGAGAAGCAAGAGGGAGGCACAAAGACAGGGAGATAATGACAGAAGGAAAGGGCAGAAGGGAAAGGTTGAGGGTGGAGACAGAGGTGAGGAGGAAGAAAAATGGAGTGTGTTAAGTAACAATCCGTGATTTATTTAGAACAATCTCATTTGCTGTTTTCTATTATAATACAAAGCGACGGTGTTTCAAGCTGTGCCACATCCAAAGCTTCTCTGTTGTCGAGCGTTTGCACGGAGAAATATCACACCACACAACGAGATGCGTATTACATCTGAAGCAGCAACAGCAGCAGCCGTTTCCTGTAAAACTAGTTATCATATAGATTTTATCACCTCTGCTGATTCTGTCAAATTCTGACACAGATATTTATAATTCTTCGTATTATTTCAGAATCAACAGGACATGAAGAGAAATGAAAGTGAAAAAAACAAAACAATGAAAAACTTGATTTTCAACAGGTTCATGTTGCTGCACAGGTCAAGATTTCTGGGAATTGAAGCATGCACATCACCGTTGTCAGTACTGGAATGTAAGTACATTTACGCGAGTACTGCAGTACAAATTTGAAGTGTTTGTACTTGTACTCAACTGACGGAAGAGTAAATATTTTGATAATGGTTTAATTTTTAATGCAAAACCATTTCATCTTTTCAGCTTCTCAGATGTAAGAATTTACCGCTTTTTCTATTAATTATTGAATTTTATTTTATTGAATTTTGCACTAGAAAATGATCAGTAGATTAATCCATAATGAAAATCAATGAGCTCAAAATGAGCTCAACCTCAAACAACTACGACAGCACAGTCCTGCCTTTTATTAATGCATGGTCAGAATAATGATAACGTATGTAACAGTATAAACAGTCACGGTTGTACTTTTACTTGCGCAAAGGATCTAAATACATCATCCACCACTGACAGCAGTGACTGCTTAATTACAGTTAATACCAGAAACATAATTAAGAATACTTAATGACCACTTTTGCTGCTACTGACTGTTTACACCAGGACAAAACTCAGGAAACCCATATTCAATGCATTTAATCAATAACAGTGCAACAAATCAAGCAGATGTTTAGCCACTAAATAATCCACTAAAATACCTTGACGAGGGCGACCAGTGAGACACAAAATGAGGGAAAAAGATTTCACTGCAAAGAAAATAAAGCTAATACACCACAGAATAAACATTCACAACCTTTTTACTCTAACATCATGTAGCTCTGGTGAGACGTGATTTAGCAGCAAAACATGCACGTCAAACCGTGACCACAGCACACCAACCCCAAGTTTAGGAAAGCTAAAACCACTTCCAGAGACGAAGGTCCAAAGGACTAATTTCTCCTCCTTTTGTTTTCTCCTCTCCTCTCTCTTTCCAGCTTCCTTGCCCCTCTTCCTTCCTTCTTTTCCCTCCTTTCTTCCCTTTGCTCTCCCCTTTATTCTTCTCTCCTCTCCTTCCTCTCTGATCTCATCCTCCGACTTCGAGGCTTGAGACGTCAGGTTGTCCTCCAGTCTGCTGAAGCCGAGGACCGAACACAATAATTAAACTGACACCGGTTCGGCTAGAAAGCTGTGTGTGTGTTTTGTGTGTGTTCTGCATGTCTGTGCATGCCCATGTGAAGTACAACGTGAGCAAACTGTCACTTTAAATCTGTTTGTGTCAGGTGTGTACCTGTTAATTAATGCCACTTCAGTATGTGAGTGTGTGTGCAGGTGTGTGCATACATGTGGTTGCTATATACAGTTTGTGAATGTGTGTGCTTGATGAAGCTGATGGGATGAAAGGGTGAGCGTGCATTGGTGTGTCCAAGTGCACATGAAGAGAGAAACCATCCTTGAGGGAATATGGCCGTGTGGTAAAATATTAAAAACACAGATCTACTTTTGAGAGCGTTTGAAAGGCAGTGAAACACATGAGAGCTGGAGAAGGTGAGAGAAAACCAGAGGGAAAATCACGCCTGTTTTTTGGGGAGCTTGACTTTACAATTTGCATTTTCATTTGTCCAAAACATTGCTCAGTGCTCAATAATGTTCAATGCCTTTTTTGCACTGCTCTGTGCAAACCTGAGCGAATGCATTTAAAGACCGTTGCCACACAAATTCTGCAGTACTGAGCTGGAGATGAATATGCACACACTTTGACATGCGCACATACAACTGGCTGAGCCTCGATAGGTTTTGTGCTCTTTCTCCTTCTGGAACAACTCGCTCATTCTCGCTTCTCTGCTCGGAGACACTCTGTCCTGTTACCGCTCTGTTTTTCTTCTACTCTCTTGAGTCCTTCCCTTCCTTTCATTCATCCTTACGCTGCAGGTTACACAAGACACCCGACCTACTTAAGCGGTCAACATCACCTCAAGAGGAGCCGAGGAGGAGATATGAGCAGGAACGGGGATTATCACTGAAGGAAAATAATGAGTGAGGAGACATATCTATTCCTTTACCTTCCTGGATGTCTTTTTCATTCTCTACAGGTGTTTGTGTCTCTTCTTACATCCAAAGGATAAAGGATTTGTCATCATCTATCTCAAAGTTATATCAGCATGCAAGACTTCTCAAACAATGTTAAATCAGTGAATACATCCAAGTAACAGACAGTACATTTCCAGCCAAAACAAGCCTTTTTATGAGTTTTAGCAACAACCGCACGGAAGTAAATGCCTGTGTGTTATGAAAGCTGTGGGCTCTGAAAACTGGAGTCTGTGCAATGCAAGGAAGAAGCTATTTCAACCATTTCAGGTACCACTGAGCCATATCAGCAATAAGTCACTGACCATCTGCACAGCAACATTTCATTTGGTTTGAAAATGAAAGAAAATAAAACGCTAAATTAGATTTGACTGACTGACTAAATCTTTGGCCTTTAATGTTTTAGGTTAATATAAAACCTAAATCCCTGTCAAGACCTTCTAAGTACACTAAATGTTATTACCGGGCGTGGTGGGACAGCGATGATTCAGGTCCTGCTTTTAGCGGATGTTTCTTTGGCACTCAGCTCAGTGCCAAATGCAGATGAATGAAGATCATATGGAGGCTGCCACACATTTACAGCCAACTGTCTTTTAAAGCTCCTTATGTAATGCAGCACATGCAGTACCAAGCAGATGTACAAGGTTACTTAAAAATCCATCGTTTTCTATAATGGACGGCTGTAAAGAGGACAGAAACCTCTGCGGTGTCGGTGCAGAGTTGAAGCGCCTGAGCCACACAGAAAGACAGTCCATTAACCTTTCTAAAGCTCAGGCAGCACTGAGGTGACTGAGGAATCAGTGCTGCCTTAAATGGCCCTGATCTGGCCTCCTCCTCATTTTTCGGTCAAACCAAACGTATTAGAGCGAGCTTAACTTTGCCTCCACCTGCAAGCTACTTTAAGAAGTTTTCTTGGCATAGAGTTTATTATCATTAGCTCAAAGTTGTCCAGTATACTGGTATGACTCAGAGGACTACTGGAGAAGGCAGCACTGACCATCCTGCCAACACGGAGGAAGCTTTCACTTGAGCCGAGTCATAGCGCCACGGTATGATTGCTCCTTTTTGGTATGATTCACAAGAAAAACGAAGAAAGGATATTCAACCTGACAATTCTGTATTTGTTGCTGGATGAAGAGCTGAAGCATTGTCAGGTTTTCCTTATACTTGGCTTATTAAAGAGGGGTTTCAGGAGTCTTCTGTTTGCTCATAAAGACTGCTTCTCCAAAGGCACTCTTCAGCCTCTATTCTTTCCAAAACCAACTGAACTGGCACTGCTGGGTCCTAAGCCTCTTTAAAAGCTAGAGAAAATCCCAGTATTGGAGCTGAAATGCTTGTATTGGGTCAGGGCCTGTACTATTGAAATCAAAACAGGCACCACACACTAAATAATTTTGTTCTTGGCAAAGTGAGTGGATATAAAAACCTTAACTACAGCATATTGTTCAATATAATGAGGCAACAATTTGAGGGCCTAAACAGCACAGAACCAGAGCGCAGACAACTTTCAAGCAACGGCAGTCCTGTTACTGCCAGGCTCAACAAAGTTTAGCTTTGAAAGATAGATGAGGACAATGACACTCTGAGATTAGGGAACTCAATGTTCCCACAGCAGCGCCTTGTCTGCCATGAAAAACTGACCCTAAAAGGCCTCTGTAGTGAGGATTTGGTCCGTAATGGAACAGTCTAGAGTGTCTCTGTCTCTGTCTTAATCCCAGATATCATGCTTGACAACCTCCTGCTCGACAATGAGGGGCACTGTTAGAAGGCGAACAGAGGAAGTTAAGGCAGCTCTCGGAGAGAGAAGGACAATGTGTGAGAGAAAAGTAAGACCACAAGTGAAAGAGGCCAATGCATAACATGAGAACAAGAGTGAGGAGAGTACAAAAGAGGAAACTCGACAAAAGAAAAGTTCATAAAAAAAAGGTCTGCCGGCAGGAACATCCATCAAAGATGCAAGCGCACATTTCTGGTAGATTACTCTGTAACGTGAAACGGGCAATTCTGTTTACATATCGATCGTCTAGACTAAATTAAGTATTGCATGATAACTTCGCAGAGCTGCGATGATGATTCCTCAGTGTTACAAACCTCACTACAGAGTTTTGTGTCTGACAAGCCCTCAAGAGTGCGAGTAATTCTGAACAGTCTCGATTTAAACTAAATGCTTCATTTCATCCCGTAGGAGTCTAAAACAAATGATAACGTGTGTATGAAAACAGACCAGAATGGAAAACTGTACCTATCTTAATTCACAGTAAATTCTCAATTACGGCTCAACCACACTGGTGTCAGCAGTAAATTCAAATATGCCAGCTGTATATCAGATTTCAGTTGGTTTCTAAAAGCAGCAGCTGCACACGTCCAGAGACGAAGCCTGGACAGCAGTCTGCAGGGTGCTATTGATCTGACAACACCTGTACTCACTGGTAGTGACAGCAAATGCAGCTTCTACTACAGGTCACATAATACTGGGCGCAGCAAAGCATGCTATTAACGATTTAATGAAGAAGTCAGGTAATAATTGGCTTATTTACATCATTCTATGAGCAGACCTGATCAGATTTTATGCTGCACACAGCGTGAGTCTGCAGACAGGTGGTTACATCACTGACAGTTTGGAGGTTTGCAGCCTGCAGCTCTTCATCTGACAGCTCACTATGGCTGCTCCTTCTTGTTCCATTGCTGCCTGCAACATTTCAAACTGATGTGCCGTCAGAAAAACGCCAAAAATGGCCATCGTCTTGTTTCGCAGGGCGGTTTTGCAAGTGCTAATCTCACTAACAAACACTCTGCGTTTTCTGTAACTGCTTCATGATAAAAGTCACAGTTAATTGCTTTTAATGTGAAGCTGCACCAGCAGGAAATGTTCATTTTGCATTAGCAGTAACTTAATGGAGCGTTTGAAAATGTCCTCTAACAGAAAGGTCACAGGTTCAGTAACAGTAACGCTGTTCGACCTTGTGAGGTATAAGGAGACATTTAACCCGGCGGCTGGTTTGGTCATTGTCGAATCTGTGAGTTACATTAACTACATACAAAACACACAGCAGATGACCAGGCTCTTCACGAAATACTGGTGCAATATCATCAACAAGAATAAAATAATAACCACTGCAGATATAAGCAAGACCCTGAGCTTCAACAAGCCGAAGAGTACACACATATTTCATAAAGGCAATTTTATATGCATGTGAAGTGCCAAATAGCCTCAGTGCCATCAAAACAAAGTGCACGACCAAAAAGAAGATTAAATATTCAAAGGAGGTTATAAATAAATCAGCAAATTTCCTCTAACTTGCATCACGTTGCTAAATCCAAAAAGTGAAACAGATCAAAGCTGTTAAACTCTGCATAGTCTATCACCACTGGCCAAACTGTCATGGTCAACCAGAATCAGGGAAGAAGAAAGCGACAGACAGAAAGGTTGGACAGCAGGAATCCTCTTCAGAAGTGAAGATCGATCAGATTTCGGCATCAAAGCCTACAACCCCCAGGACGGGAAAAAGGCTAAAAATAATGCATCAAAGTAAATTTCTATCAGTTAAAGCTGAAGAAGAAAAAGCAAAAATAGATCCCAGACAGACCTCTAGACTGGTGAGTCTGTTGACTTAAAGTCTCAAAAAGTACAAACAGGCAGAAAAACAGCCCTGACCAACAGAGAGGAACCCACTGAACTCTGCTCTCTGACCCCAATCTCCACAAAACCATCAGGCAGAATGAATGCCTGCCTGGCGTTTCAGAGTTTGACAGCCGTGTTGACTATCATTATATCCATTCATGAATCTTGTGACCCTGACACAACGCATAACTTCCTTGTACTCACCTGTCACATCCAAACAAGCGCGAACCTAGAAAAACAAAAAGAAATAAGGACAAACACAGGATGCAGAAGTGTAAGTGAGGGTTGAATCTGCATGAGCGCAGACAAATCACTGAACGTATGGCTGAGATCCTTATCTGCTTTGTCACGAATGGAATGAGACGACCTGTCACGCCATGTCCCTTCTTACACAGCAGTTACTGTGACAAATGATATACCGATGACGGGAAACAAGTCCCTGACTGATCTGATTTTAGGCTTACTGTTGCTAGATTTTGCGGGGGACTTTAAGTGCGTAGATGAGGAAGTAGTACCTGGTGTTATGAATAGGCTACAACATATTATGAAGTGTAACATTTTCTATTTTGTAATAAACGTATTGATCAATAGGTTGTTAGTGACTTTCAATATGAAGTGTAGCTGGGGATCATTCACAGCGATCCCGTCCCTGATGAATCAGGGCTGTACGCTTTTTTTACGGGAGCACTGGTGCAAGTCTGGTGAAATCTTTTAACCACTGAGGGTTGAATTGGTTAATTTTTGTATCTGAGGAGACAGGCCGGTCGGATGAAGAAGCGACGAGTGACGAAGATTCAGCGTCAGACTCCGTAATGCTGTAGTAGTACTATTTTCCTCCAAACAGCATATTTTATCCTCGTTGTCATGACCTACTGAGGTAGAAACTACAGAAAAATACTTCTTCATTTTGCTTGAGTCTTCTTGTTATTCTTAGTTGTTGCAGTTGGTTTTTCACAAAAATGATACAAAAGTCTCGGTTTCCCAGAAGTGTAGTTCTTTTGTATTCGGGTTGAGAAGGACAGTACACACCTAGAACTACAACTCCCATGAAGCATTGTTCCAACAACTGACGAACAGCACAAGAGACAGCAATATAGCCTAGTTTTCCGTGCTAGTGGATGCATATTTCTCTTCGCACAGAATGATTTTTAGTAGCGATGGAAATTGTCGCACTGTACAGCCCTGTGAACGTGGTTTTAACGTGACTTACTTCCCTATCCCTCATAATGCGTCACCGCATGGAAATGATGTTAGTTTTTAACTAAAATTAGCTAAATTAGCCATCCAGGATGTTTAAGTGCTTTGCAAGAAGCTGCAGCGGGTCTATCATCATGTTTGCAAATGAGAGTCTGTGGTACAAAGCTTACGAACACACAGAGGAAACGTGACTCCTATTAAAACCCGCACACACATAAAGCTCATACGCCCTCAGGTTAAGGGTGTAAATGCTAACGTAAAACGTGCTGGTGCACATTTTGAGCGTCTTCGATTGGTGGTGAGACCTCCTGCTCGACTTGAGGCAGTGAGTCAGAGGTGAGCAGCGAGGGCCACCATGACAGCGAGGTCAACAGGAAATCCACAGCGTGTCGTCAATACGTACAACATTAGCAGCCTAAGTTCAAAGCTTCAGTGTGTGGTTTAGTGACATCTCACAGTGAGGTTGCAGGCGGCAACAAACAGACTACCGCTTGCCTCACCCTCCCCTATGGCGGCCGCTCCAAACGGGAAAGGCACTCCCAACAGCCAGAGCGTGCTTTGCACACGGGGTGACACACGGAAGAGGACCTGCTCTCTCTGTGGATGTCAAGGGCTCATTCGAAGGTAACAACAACACAACCATTCATGTTTTCAGGTGATTTTACACCAGTGAAAACATAACTGTGGATATTATATTTGAAGGAGTTTTTGATCAGGGTTATTATCTTTGTAATATGCATAACACTTTGAAAAAAGCTCACCTTTACAAAGGCTTTCAGGCCAAATGATCTGTGCAATATGTGCTGAGACCTACTGGATATTCAGTTACTGCGAATAACTCTGGCAGCCCAGCAGGCAGGTGCAACACAAGGGTCATTTGAATATTTTGAACTCTTGTAAATAAATCAAACTACATGATTCAAGAATCTCATCTAATGAGAACTGGAGCATGTAGGCGCACAACTTAATGTGCCAACTCTGAATGGGAGCCAATCTGCCTGTCTATCGTCAACCGTTGCCTGTCTGTCGACCTCTTTACCTTTGTGTTTGTCAGTCTATGTAGACTGATGAGAGGCTACACATACACCCAAGATTTTCAAGCTTCCAAAAATTTTTACTGGTGCAACTTTCGACCTAAAGGTCTTTGTCATGCAAGCAGCCATGTAAACACGAAGCAAGCTGCATACAGTGTGCAAAATCACACACGTCCTTCCTGTCCTGCACAACTGGGATTAGATGTGCACACTATCCACCTATTTTGCTGTGTCAGTTTATTTCCCCTGCAATGCTACTCACCATGTAACCGATGTATTTGCATGTCTATCTCTACCATTTCCACAATGAACTCGGTTACATGTGACCTCTTTACTGTGGTGCCATTTGTCAATTATTTGTTGACTTTACCATGTTACTAACCTACTTCTAACTGGGGTTAACAGCACGTATGGCAGCAGCAGAGAGGGATACTTGTGAGCCACGCAGCAGTCAGAGGTAATAAGTCTAATAATTCATAACATTATATGAATTAGTAATTAGATAGCTCAAATTATTAATCTGCAACCTAGAAATACTTTTCCCCCTAAAACACATAATTCCAACTCAAAATGAGGGAATAACCGCAGTGATTTGAGAAACCAATAAAGTACAGCTACTTGTATTTTAGCACTATTAATTTGAGGGAAATGATTCAGTAATATTTTGGCACAATTATTATCAACTCTGTCATTTAAGTAATAGAAAATTAAGTAATTTAGGTCTGGAGTTAGTACAAGGAATCAAACTACTCATTAGCGTGGAATAAGTGATGAATTTGAGGCGTACAAAGAACTAATTGGTGCGCACAAATTAACGAAAGTTTTACTTTTGATAGCCTGCAGGTTTGTAGGACAGAGCGGGTCAGCATTTGCTCACAGCTTTGAAATCATGGCTCAGTGTCTCAGAGGCAGACATCAGCAGGTCAAGTCAGGCTGGGAGGCGTGGATGCAGGCGGATGAAAGGAAAAGTAAAAGAGGCAGTTATGGAGAATAAAACAGCGTCAGAGAGAGGACGGATTAGAGGAGAGACAGCAGCGAGGAGAAAGGAAGTGACAGGGAGAAAAGAGGGAGTGAGGTTAAGGGAGGAATTACTGCGTCAAGTCACCATCTGAGGTCACAGTGACCTTGACCTTTGACCTTAGATCACCAAAATTTAATCAGTTCACCCTTGAGTCCAGTGAACATTCGCTCTAAATTTGAAGAAACTCTCTCATGGTGCTCCTGAGGTACCAGTGCCGCCAGCGTGGAGGCATAAAAGCCAGCGAGAGTAGAGCTGGTGTTTGCCCTTGAATCAGAGGCAGCAGTTCAATGCCCTAGCCTAGTTAAGCTGCTCCTCACAGGCTAGCCCTGTCAGTGATAAATTAATAAGCACATGCCTTTGGGGGGTGGGCTTTTTTAGGCCTCGTTATCTCTGCCTCTAGTAGCAGGATCGTCCCTTTATTTACTTGGACACTGTAAGGAACGTCCAACAAAAATAATGATTGTTTTCGAAGGCCCTTTCTTATTCTGTCTAAAAAAGAGGAGTGAAAAGACTTAAATGATCGGTCAAAGTGTTCATCCTGAATCTTCTTCAGATATTTCTTTGAAGCCTGGAGAGCTGATGAACACGCCGACCCGAGGGGATGAGCAGAGCTCCAGCTTGTTCCACGTGCTCTGACTAATCCATGCATCATTTTTGTAATACAGCTGGAATAATTAGCCGATTTGCAGGAAGTTATCATTTTAATAGTTCTTAATTGTTTGAGGCATTTTTCATGTCCAAATGTCAAACACTCTGTTTCCAGGTTGGTGAAGATTTGCTGCTTTTCTTGGTTAGGACTGTTGATCAAACAAAGAAAGCGATCTGAAGTGTTTTATGATATTTTACAGATCTACAGAATTGTTGACAATGAAAATCATCACTAACTTTAGCTGGAATCTCTTGCATATGTCTCCTTTTGAACCTACGTGTATTCATCTAAAAAAAGATATCAGGGTGCCTGTGCTGTAATCAGCCGCATCACGTTTCCTATGCGTGCTGTATAGTCTCACCCCAGTGCAACCAAAGCTCTCTGCAGCCAGCGGTTAATTGCCACTATGCACTTCCACTGCGAGGGTTAAGTGCCCCACTTAGCAGTATCTGCTGAAGAAGGAGGGAGTTTCTTTGAACTGGTGATCTCCCAGTCTGAAGCCTGCTTCGCTACACTCCAGTTTATCATAGTCTGCAACCTTTCATGTCACTCTCCACTGCCTTTTTTTTAGAAGGGCTGTCGTACGAGTGCTCTTTAGAGGAGAAAGAAAAACAAGATCCATTCTCTGCTGCCTGAGACGCTGCAAAAAGCTTGCACACCTACAGCGGAAACAAGTACAGCTCTGTGTTGGCAACTGTGGGAGTGGAGCATTGTGCTGGACATTTGCATGAAGTTTGCTTGGCTGCTATCTGAGTGAACACTCATACAAGATCTTCTTGTGTTTATTTGCTTGTTGATTCTTCAAAATGATCAAACTTACTTTTTTCTGAATACTCCAATAAAAAGCAGAGATCATAACTGCTCCTTACATAAAACTGCTTATGAAATGCCTGGTTATGCAATTTATTTGCATGTGGGTTTCACAATTTTCCAAAGAGCTCTATTTTGAGTGTTTGATCTTTAAGTAATCAAACCCATGCCCTTTAGTGAATACCGTTTGATTAACGATGATGACGTGCAACACAGTGAAACATCTAAGAAAAGGGAAGTTGAAGCATTCATTGGTCGCATTCATTGCAGCTCTGTTATCTCGAGTATCCCTCTAAAATCTTTTTTTTACATTAAAGAGGTTTTTATTTATTGGACTTTACTGGAATTTCATGGGTCGCGGTCAACTACAAAACTGTGTCTCTGGTACTCACACTAATGAAAACATAACCATAAATATTATATTACATATCTGCCAATGGATTCCCCTAAATCCTGCACACTGGACCTTTAAGTAATAAACTCAGGTTTCCTAGCCAAAGGATGGTTTCTCCATTAAGCCATTAAGTAGTGCAGAGTTTGAGGGTTCACACAACGAACCATGTCAAAGGAAGAATAATCTAAACCAGTTGCGGATATTATATACAACAAATTGGGGCTTATTCAATAAAGGTTCACTCCAGCCTTGTGTTGCAAACGAACTCTGTTAACAAAATTTTCAACGCTTGGGCTCGGATCACACTGCATGTGCTAAATTCATCTGTGCATATATTAGGGGTGGGAGATATTAATACAACCATCTGCATCATTTAAATCCTCTTTGTCATATGTTATTCTGTATTACGACATTGAGGCTGCTAATGGATAAAAGAATCAGACAAGAATGTCTGCTTTGGCAAATCCAGCTAATTTAACACCTATCAAACCAAAGCTCTCAAAACATTGATGCAAAAGTCATGGAAAAATCCAATATTACCATAAAACGATCAGTCTCACTGATCTGCAACACAACAATGGTCCAATACGCCCCGAGATCTTACAAAGAACTGCTCCCATGGTATTAATAAATCAGCTAAAAATTTAACAAATGTATATAATCTTACACACCCTTACATACATACACAGATTTTTTGCATTTCTTGCTAATTCTGTGATGTATCTGTCAAAAAAAAGCTTGCCAAGTTCCAAAAATGTGTCTCTTTACAGTTAAACCTGTCGATTTGTATGTAGGGATGTGATATTACAGTCAGCTAAATATTTGGTTCATTCACAACAAAATTCACAAACTCGGGGAGACGGTCTGTAGAAGTGTTCGATTCAACTGCTTCTCACAGTCTAGGGTTAAAAAAAAAACAGAAATGGCTAAAGATCGGAAAATCAATTTGCAATACTTAGGAACTGCAACACATACTGAATTGGCACCCAAGTATCCAGATAGTATCAAACTGAGAGATAAGCGTATTGTCCCAGCCCTGATTCTGTTTGACTGTGACAGCTAATCTGTCTTCATACAGGCTTTAGGTAGAAAACGCACACACAGTGTTTCACTGTGATTCACACCAGAACTACACTTCACAGCCACATCAGTGCCATCCAAAGCTCAGCAGAGCTTGCTGGAGTCACTGGGCCCAGCCTCATCTGAGACAATGACATTGAGCCTTATTGATTTAGTATTGATCTAAATCACCTCTCTCTCTTGCTCTGTCTCATGCTGATGGAAATTTCCAGGCCGCTGCACACTAAAATACCAGCCAGTAAGCTTCTGCCTTAGCTGCATTTACAAAAAAAGATCCCTCTCCATCTGTTGTCTTTATATTCTGTACATGCCTGACAGCTATGAGCAATGAGGAAGTGAGACTACAGTGAATCAACGAGGAAAATCCCAGGACTGGTAAAATCTCTCCGAATAAACCATCTTTGCTTTATTATGCGTGGACTGAATGAGACTCAATTAACACAGAACAAATAGCTTACGCAGGACAGCACAAGTCCTGTCATTTCCATCTGCTTGTGTGTGTGTGACTGCATGTAAACAATAGATCAACACAGCAGCTGTGAGCGTACACTGAAAACTGAGCAGACAGGAGAGCATGCACACAGTGACCAAGCAAACTGACAGCGCAGTTCAAAGGATTTCCTCACACAGCAAACAGGAAGCGAAAGCTGAGGTTTACTTTTGTTCAATTCAGTGTTTTCCTTTGAAATTTTTACTTGTTTGACAGAAATGGATCTGATTCGAAATGGAAATATACTGAGCCTGGTGTGAGAAGAGGTATTAAGCACTTCGGGCTTTCCCATCAAACCTCAACTTTACAATATCTTAAAATAGAAACCACACTTAATCTAATGCAAACATCCAATAAGCCGGTGAAGAAATGGTGTCAAAGGTTACAGATACAGCCTATTAAAATTAGTCATCCTGCATTTCCAGTCATGTGACTTTCACCGCGGTGCAATCTCTCCTGTGGTTTCACATATTCAGCAGATGCTGTGCAGTCAGAGCGCTGCCCTTAAACCCACCGAGGACATGTTCTCACCTCCAAATTACTTCAGCCCAACCAGCCGCCCAGCTCAGGGTTTTCCCATCTGCCTCTTGTCGAGGTACAGTTTAAAAAATGCCAAATTATACAGCAACGTACAAACATATTAAAGATTATGTGCGTCTGTCTAATATCTGCAGAAAAATTATGAGCTTGTCTCACCAAATCCCCTGCTGTTGCCTCATGACATCCTTCTTGCAAAAAAGGAGTCAACACCAGTCTCAGGAACCCCATTTGTGTACGAATACACACAGCAGATTAGGAATGGAAATAATTCATTCAAACTAGATGTAAATATCTACTTTGGAGGGAGTGACGGGGGTAGAAGTTGTATAGGACATCATCCAGAAATTTAATTGAAAAACTATTTATGGATAAAATAAACAGATGGCAAAGTCTGTTTTGAGTAATCCAGTGAATTAAATAACTGACAAATCAGGAACGTCATTAAATTGATGCCAAATCCTGTAAATCCAACATTGCTATAAAAGCAGTCCTGCTCACCAATGTGCAACATCGCCTGCACTGACGTGATCCAACCACAGACAATAAAGGGATTGCTTTCTTGGCTGAAATGGTGTAGCAACATCTTGTCAATCTCTAAAAATGTCTCCGTGTATATCATCATATTGTCCCAGCCTGATCTGGGTCATCAGTGAAACTGATAGTCAGCTGACCAAATTTAACCGACCAACAGTCCAAAGCCCCAAAATATTCTGTTCCCTACCACAGAAGATGAAGAAAACCTGCAAATACTCACATCGGAAAAGCTGAAACCAGCAAATTATTCCTGTTTTCTAATTAAAAAAAAAAAAAAAAAGACTTGAGAGATTAAGTGAATATCAAAATAACCATTGATTCATTTTCTGCTGATCAGATGTTCGATTAATCGATTGACAGTTTCAACTCTCAAACTCCTGAATGGATTAAATTTTATGTACTGCTGGTCTCAGTGCTGCAGTTACAACAGTTCCCTCTCCCCACCGGAGGCCTTGGTTTCAAACAAATGGTCTTAAACTTGTGTATTTTTTGTAACTTGGGCCATTTTTTAGGCTTACAATCAAATCAAGGCAAAGATGTGATTAATGTTTAGAAGCGTCACATCAATCATTTTCAGCATTTCAGTCACACTAAACATTACATCGATCGAACATATTCTCGTCTTTGATTTACTACGTCTAAATGAACATGCATTTGGATGATGGAGTACAGTATTTTTTTTGTGTGGTTAGAGCCCTGGATTTGAAAGTAAAATGCTCTTGGGGGCTTTTTCGCTGATATTCGTAGGGAAAGATAACAACACATGAATAAAAGATTTCTTTCCCTGTAGAAGCCTTTGTTATTTCAGCTGCCTAATGGACTGTCTCCATTTACACAATCTTTGGGCCAGGTCAGTGCCACACCACGTGAAGCTGCCTTCGGCCCATTTTGGCTTAATGTGCACCAGAAGATAATGCTCCAAGGCTTCTTGTTAGATATAACATATCTCTTTTCCTTTGTGCACTGTATCACGGTATTTCTATGCAACTGCGCAGCTTGAAATCACTTAAAGTTATGAATGTCCGATTATTCCTTCGGTCGTTTTATCTTGCCCTGCGAAAGTTAAATGTTTAACTGAAGCTAATTATATTTTAACCTATAAAAAATGAAGTTATGAAACACATTTCCACACAGGTGTGAACACAGGCAGACGGATTAAATCTGGTGAATTTCTGGCAGTGTGGGTCCAGCTTTAGAGAGATTTGGACCCGGTTTGGTTTAGCTTGGCCCCCGTCCACAGGGTCTAAAACAACCACTCACTGACCTGGCAACAACAATCCCACACTGCAGGCAGCTGTGTGGTTATGACACTGCTGTGACGGCTGTGTGTGCGCATGTTTTCCCTCCATACAAAAACTATGGGTCATCTTACGTACACGGCCTTATCTCACACAGCGGGAGGCTGGAGAGTTTTGACACTGCTGGTATGTGCATACGTGAGGTCCTTCACATAAAAGGCTGCAGGTTCAGCTGAGGTACACTTAATGTGAATGAATGGAAATGCTGCCAGGGTCTCACTAACCTTGCATTTTATTAGTATTATCAGTGAGTTCATGATTACAATACACCTGTTTTCAAAAGAGTTCCTTTAGCATAATACATCAGCTAATAATCTCTCAAACTTCTCATTCTCAAACTCTGCATTGAGTGGGTTATCATTTTAATTAGTCTGGTTGGCAAAAAACCCCAAAGACACTTAGTTGCCATTCTAACAGGTAAACCTAAGTAGAAAATACATCAAGTATTGATAATTGGTTAGTCAATCAAGACGGTGAAAATGATCTGTTGTCATACTGACAGCACACCATCAATATTATACTCTTCACTACAGTTTCAATGTCCATATCTACTAATCGGCACCTATTGGGTGTTTTACAAACCTCTTGTACAAAGCTCTAGTTTGCATGAGTAGACGCTGTCTGTGTGGATGCCACATGCGTGCGAGCAGCTCAGCAAGGTAGCGTCACACACAGGTGGAGGTAGGCAGTGTGGCCCCAGCGTAACTATAGGGCTACTGATTTGCACAGCATTACACTGAAAGGGGTTTCTAGTATCTAGTTTAGCCTTGAAGATACATCTGTCTGTTGTATTAGACAGCATTAGTTTAAGCACATGGACCTAACACTGGCTTAGAGCTCGTAGCTGTGTATTACACCATCAAACCAAAGTGTACAACAGCAGCTGACTCGACAGCAGCTTTGCTAACATTTTTCCAACATCAGCACCACTGCAAAGTTGACCTTTACTCCGGTCATATCTGCTGTCGCTTACACAATAACCTAGATGTTTCGCTAACAGGTTAAACTTTACTGAGCTATAAGTCAGATTTTACAAAGTAAAGTCCCTCAGATGAGAGCAAAGATCATGTGTAGATTCTGAAAAGCGGCTAAGTTTGAAGTGTTTTAACATACTGGAGTCCAGAACCCAAAACACACAAATACAGACCAAAAGCAGCCGTTCTTCACAATGAGCAGTACCTCAGACTTAACTCTGAATCTTAGGTATATTTCCAAGTAACTGCGGTATCGTGTCTTCAAGTAAAAAAAGGGTTTGGGGGGATTTTCCACCTTAGTGTATACATACAATAAACAAGTATAAATTAATGCATCCTTAACTGTCCGGATTAATAATTCAGTGTATAAAATGTCAAAAAATGTTGAAAATGTCCCGCATCGTTGCCTAAAGCCCAAGCTGATGTCTTTTTGTAACAACCCCAAATGGTGAATTTAGCATCACAGGTAGATTTTCATGAAACCCACAACACATTTAAGAAGCCGGTATCAGATAATTTTGAATGTTTTCTTTAAAAACTTAACTCTGATGAATCAATTATCAGAATAGTTGGTGATTAATTGAATAGTTGGCAGCTAATGATGAATCGCTGCAGCTATAACCTGTATTACCTGAAAATGTCCTGCATGTGTCCACAATAATGTAAATATGTGCCCACTCAGTGTACTTTGTAATGCATGGCGGCCCCTGCACTTCTGTCTGTAGTACACCATATGGAGAGACAAATCCGTCCTAATTCAGGGCAATGGCGATTATGCAATGTGCAGAGGATTTCAGAGAGCCCAGAAATGAAAGTCAGCGAGTCACATCCTCAAAACGAATGACTGCTCCACATAAAAATCCATTCAGCGCAGACAAAATCGTTTAATGGCGAGCACAGTGGCACAAAACCCCAGAACATTCCAGCACAGACAGTTTGATAGGAGCGAGCTGGAGCACCGGCGCAAATGATGAAGCTCTCCAGAAAACACTCACAACAGAAAACGAAACTACCGGCGACACTTCAACAGATCCAGACCTCCGGGCAGCCGGAACACGGTTATGTTTCTGTAAACTGTGGTGTCCAATGACGGTCAAAACCAGGTGACTCTGTGCCTGTGCTGCCCATTGCATCTCACATTCTTCACACAACTACTGACTGTAGACAACTATCATATCAAATGTTGCTAAAGCTGGAAAAAAAAAATTCAGTTTTGCTTGTGGCGTCCAAATAAACCCCTCGAATGTTTAATTATTTATGACAGTGTTTCTTTTTCTGTCTCAGCTCGCTGAGCCTGCGGAGGAGCCACAGATGTGATGGAACTGCCTCCGTTGCTAACCGTTAGCCGTTAGCTCCCAAATGAACACAAATGAAGCCGTAAACGCTTCAGCGCCCATTGAGTGCTTCAGTGTTCGCCTCAAAGTGAAGACACGACTGTGGCGGATAAATTCACAAACTACTCGTGAGTTATAACGTATTAAACAGACAACACAAAGCGACAGACACAGTTAGCTGGCTAGCATTAGCTAGTGAGATAATGAGTGAACCAGAGGAAGCGCTGTTAGCAAAGCAAGCTAACCCGTCGCTACGGGGAACCTTACCAGGTCAAAACAAACAGGAACGCGGAGCAAGATGCATTAATTTCCTGTTTGGTTTCTGTAGCCGACGTCTGGAGAGACGGCAACTTCGACGGGATCACAGCAGATGGCGGAGAAATATCGTCGGGAACATTGCAGAGACACTCGGGAATAATGTGGTTCCTGTTTTTGCTCGGACTGGCTCGGATGCCCGTTTGCAGGTCGTTGCTTAGCGAGTCTCTCTCTCTCTCACACACACACCCTCAAGGGACGAACCTGCCAAATACTGACCCCGCCTCTCTCACTGTGAACACAGCGGGAGGCAGCTGCCAAATACTGACCCCGCCTTACAGACAGACAGAGCCCCCAAACTTAACGCATACAGTGATCATTCTTGATTTCTTTGACGGCTATGTGGTGTTTTTGTTCACAGCGTAGCATACCGCCACAGTTTTTGCATTTCTTTGTTTAAATTCAGTCTTAATTGATTATGTATTGGTAATTGGAATATTTAAATGTAAGCCATTGTTTGACATTACAGGCCATTTGCCATACAAACACTGAAATAAGGGAAAACTTATTGCAGTCTCCATGTTATTCATGGTTTATTATTAGTGCCAAAAGCCTCATTTTGATGCATATAAATCACCTTCCATATACGCATCCAGGAAGTATCAAAACTATATTCATGTATAGTATTTATATTTTTAAATATTGTTTTTTAAATATTTAAATGTGTGCAGAGAAAAATACTGTACCATGCTATATTTATCTGCTGGTTATTTTGCAGAATAATAAGCCTGAGGCATTGTTCTAGTATTATTAAAATGCTCCACATCTCATTGCAGCAGCAGATAGAGTTTGCTGAGATGTCATAGCAGTATTTACAGATTAACGTCCCAATAATATCAAGAAAGTGACATTTCTTCACAGCCAGTGCTTTTACCATTGAATGGTAAGTGACATCAACTAGCATATAAAGCAACAGGGGTCATTTTCCACTTCTGTTTAGGCCTTCTTTATATTAGTATAGAGATTTATGAAGTCTGCATGTAGTACAGAGGCACCAAACTACTGGAAGAACAATTTTGTGTAGACACATTAAATTAATTAAAGTTACTTTATGTTAGTCCTAAATACACTTTCAGACTTCATTTTAGCGAAACTGAAATTCACAATACTGACATAAACTTTTATTTTCCCCACTGTCGTGTGGACCAGTTTATAACTCTGATTTAATCAATAAAATGTACTTTTTGCTATAAAATTTGCTATTTTTATCACTGGGTTTCTTGATGTTTGTCACTGTTTTATTGATACTGACTTTACATACAGGTTCCCAGTGTATGTTACTTCATTATGTATGTGTGAATCACTCTTTCTGTGTATGTGAGTACTCACAATGTTTTATCTGTGTTCAATTACCGAGGCATTGAAAAGCAAACTATCCCTGCATCGTTACTGTCGACATACATTGTGATAGTGTCTCTAGCACTTTGCCTGATGTAAATCAGTTGGTGTATACCGCCACCTGGTGGACTGCCTGTCTCACAGCACTTCCATTTGTCCGTCTTCCCCTTTACACATTATGTAAGTGCATTGTTTCTTCTTTCATTTCAATTACAACAGTTAATTAAATGAGCCAAATGCAAACATGAGCTGCTCTATAGACACTTTATTGCTGTGTTTATTGTTTTACACTCAGTGGAATGTTTAACTGTGTGCTTGGTGGGCCCGTCCAAACACTCACCCTCCAAATATCTGTTACCAAACCAAGATTTAAATAGTAAAAACAACTATAATGCAGTGATAGAATATACATGACACTATAAAGTCTCTAGGTGAATCATTCTCACTAACATATAGGCTATACTGCTCCATTTACAAAATGCTTCTTTATATATATTTATAAGATATAAAACAAGAGTAATGCACATTCTTCAAAAGGTAAAGAAAATGTGGTGTTTGTGTATATATGCAGATATATTTGTGTGTGAATTCTGTTTGGTGGCAACAAAACAACACCCGACAGTCACTGTGACAAAGTGTATCCATGGCATACAAACACATCTGACAGCATTGTTCAGGAGATCTATGGGAGGAGAGATGAGACCAGAGAAGATAAGAGCATCATCATCCACGCAGGACTGCAGGGGACAGTGAAATGATCATTAGCACAACAAATTAAATGCCTGCCATGTATCTAAATATATACGCTGTAATGTAATGAGTGCAGTGAGTATGATCCAGAATCTGGAGTTTTCTCCTTTTAAGGCCAAAAGAAAGTTGAACATTTTGAAATCTCATTCGCTGGTGCAATGGTTATTTTCATAATGACATAATAACACAGCTCATAGCCCATTGTAAAGAATAAGTTTGACAATATTCAGTATTTTTCTTATTGTAATCAAATCCCATGAAAAAAACAATGAACTGACCCTAATAACAAGTATCTGTATCCATCGTGCTGCCGTAAATACTCAGTAGAGCATCCAATGTGTATTAATGCACAACTGAAAATAGTCCCAAACAAATAAATTTACTCCCGTTGAAGCAACCTTTGCTAAAAACTACAGTGCCCTGCTATTGTAGGATGATATTTATCCCTTTTTAAAAATGAAAGCATTCATTCCCAACCTGTTTTTAAAGTTTTACATCTTCAGTAAATTCCACAGACAGGTTGGGAAATTTAGGAAGCACAGAGAGATGGAGTAATGCGCTATTGATCTGATATTTTCATGGGATCTTGGCTTACATTGAACAGTAAACAGTGGCTCAATACGGGGTTATGTAGGGAGTTCATATGAGATATTGCTTCATTAGACATTTATTTCAAGAAGTGGAACTGAAAACTCTTTCAACCAGTGAAAATATATGACAGATAGTCCTTTGTTGATGTAAACTCCAGACAGTCTTGCTTCCTTAGTGTGTTAAATAATACATTTTTAATGTACTGCAATCCTGTACTGTAACAATGGCACAAACGAACTATTTGTAGTCTTAAATATCTACTGAAACTTCACCCTGCCAGTTATTTAGATCATGTTTACAGAATGGGTGCTGCAGAGCGAGCAGTGTGTTTGTTTGACACGTATGACTAGCATGGACATGGTAAACACAGTGCTAGATCTCCTCTATCTGATTGAACAATAGCAATTTCTGCATTATATGTACCCCCACACTGACTGCCTCTCCCCTACGAATACAGAGACTCAGATCCACTGAAAACCCTCCTCGCTGCATTTCAGCTACAACAGGTAACCAGACCCTATAACGTTGGCATTGTGCTAATGGCCGACCTGTCATATTGAATATAGTGAAAATCTTAACGTCTGAAAAACCCACACAGTATTTTTCAAAGGAAGTTTACCGTTTCTTCAGAATGACACGTTCGTACACATTCTTCACTTTGAAAGAAGCCTAAAAGCCAAAGCAAGAGAGAAGTCCCTTTAAGTAATAACTGAACAAACCTACAACTGTTTGAAGACAGATGGCGGCGTGTCGTCAACTATTTGACAAGTATAACTACAGTTGTAAAGACTGGTGCGGTGAGTGACTGTAACTAGATCGATGGCCGACTAAAACGAGCTCAACAGCTTATATACGAACTAAAGATATCTCTTAATGTGCTTGACAGATCTCAGGCAGAAGAAGGAGAAGCGCAGCAGGATTGTAGATTACATCCTGCACTTCACAAAAACAGTCCTGGTGATATTGTCGTCTTTTTTTATGTTGTCTCGCTTGATCCACGTGTGCTGGGCAGCCGAGGTTTTAGGCTTCATACACCCTGAGGGAGAAACAGAAATTAGTTAATTTCTCTGCGGTTGGTTCGATTCTCTCTTTTTGTTACGTTGGATTTTTCCTGCTAGCATCATTAGCCTCCTCCACCTGGTGCTTCCTTCAGCCTCCTGATGGATTGAGATGAAAAGCTTCCTGTGTGGATGTCAGTGGACGGACACTCAGTAGGTTTAACCACCCTGTAACTCACAGACTCCCCGTGGAAATGTTCTTTCATACTCAGCTAAATACTGACTCTCTGACCTCTGACCTCCCCGTGGTGGAAGGAGGGCAAAGGAGAAATTTCAATAAATCAATAAAGCTTTGCAGAGAAGCCACTGGATGTGTTTAAGGAATATCTAGGACACAGGAAGTCAATTATGAGCCCTTTAGAGTCTGACTACATGTGCATATTATGCAAATCCATCATTAAACCTGCAGTAATTATTTTTTTGGCCAGATGGAGGCAGCAGATACAAGCTGCAAGCACAACCTGTGCATGCCTTTAAGATGATGTGGTGAGCGTGTTTGCAAACAGTTGCCTTTCAATGCATCCAGTTGATGTGTAGAAACATTATTAACCATTTGGAGATGAGTTTCTGCCCATCTGATGAGTGTAAATCCATTTGGTCTCTACAAACTCCTGAGAGACATATCTGGCTCTTCGGCTGCTAGCGGCTAAAAAAAGACACTGTAAAGCTCTGCAGGGCTGAGGGGAGCTGCACAGTTGGGTGATAATACCTTTTAGATTGCACATACATCCATAGCAAATAGTGATTATAGCCGCTTTGAATAATAATCATTGTTGCCATCTGCAGCATGATAATATTATACTAGAGCCACAGCAATATTTCTGAGAATATTTGTCCAACAGTGCCACTTATTCACTGTTTTGGCCAAATCTTATGACAAACTTTTAATATTTTCTTTTGTTATCTTGGGCACAGGCTTGAAAACATTTGCCATTAAGGTAGAAAGACTGATAATATAGAGACAGACATTAAAAATAGTGGAAAGACATGCAACACTCAGACACAATCAATATAATATAATCTTTATTACCTGTGCTTGTCCTTCCAGATGCGGAACCATTTGACCAGATTCTTGGTGCTCTGCAGTTTGGGGTGAAGACAGTACTCCTGCCCTTTGAAGCGAGCCACGTTCTCCATCGTCACGCTGAGAGGGAAAGCAGAGAAGAAGAGACAAAGAAACAGAGACGTTAGAAAGTAGAAGAATCCAACGTTATTGACACAATAAAAGAATCAATGCAGCTCCAAAAATAACATAATATGCACCAATTTTTTAACCCAAAAAAGGCCAAAATGTCCAATATTCACTAATAATACTGTAGCACCAGAATCTGTGTGCAGCTGTAAATGTAGAGATAAAGCAATGAATATTTGACATTTTAATCAGGCTGCACAACGTGTTTGGAGAAATCGAGACGGCCGTGTTGTCTTCAATAGCTTGGGATCAACAACAGGAGCCAGTCTGCAGTATGTTTTTTACATGAATTTCAATGGAGCTGAATAGAGTCAAAATACTGAATTGGGGGTACTTAAAACTATCTGAAAGCCAGTCTGAGTCATCTGACTGGAGACTGGTCAAGTTGTAGCACATCTGACCTGTTTTTGCCCCATATCTGAGCCGCTATTCTACACCGCCGTCAGTAACGTTTCTACAGCGAAATGCCCTCCCAGTTGAAAAGATCAGCTTGCACAGGGCGCCCAGTCGCTTGGCAGTGGAGTAATATTATGGAGCTGCCACTAAAAAATGTGACATCTAGGCTCATTGAATCAATTGGTCCGTCTGTAACCCTCTGCTTAAGGCAACGGTAGAGACAGTCTGCCTGCATGTGGCATATTCAGGCCAAACAAGAGCAATGTGGGAAAAACAGCCACCATGCCATGGGGCCTCTCCATCCAGTGACACGCTCAAAGCCTCACCAAACCATGAATGTTTAATGAGTTCACTACAGGAGAAAAGACTTGACTCTCAATAAAAATACTGCATTCAGTCGTTAGAAAGATCAGATTAAAGAGTTTTACATCTATTTTCCTGCCCATTCAGTCGCGGCTTTGTTAGCTGTTGAGGTTTACTTGGACTGCTGTACATGCTTTGTTATGAAAGGACTCAGCTTTGAGTGTGTGTGTTTGTGTTTGATAGAGGCAACATGAAAGCGCTTTTGTACGTGTGCATGCCGATGGACCTCTATCTGCAAGGCTGTAATAAAAGCACCCTGAATGTTTCTCCATGGCTGCTCAGCAGAGGTGAAATTTCACCTAATTACGGGGTTAATTTGAGCTTTACATCCTCCACATTATAATTCACCTGGGCAGCTGAAGCGCAGCCACTGGCTCGAATAAGCTAATGTGGTTAACAAAATGTATGTAAATAAGCACAGGGGGAGGCAGGACGGGCTGTGAGAAACAAGGAAGGGATGGTAGGGACGTGTAGTTTACTGTAGTTAGAATTTCACATTTGGATTAAGATCAGAATTAGTTGCATGATATGTGTGGATTTACATTTCCATAGCAGCACCTTAGCATGTGAAGGAAGCGTTAGTGGAGGTTATGTTGCTGACTGTGAGGTGGAGTCATTGTACTTCTACAGTTGGTTGTGTTTTGTCACTGTTTAACTTCACTACCATCTACTGGATTTAAAATATATGGAGTTTTTTCTACCCACCATCGTGCAATGTTAACAAAAGTGAAAAATAATTTGTGTATTCAGATCAGCTCCAACATTTACTGGATTCCTTCATGGCCCGTGGTTAACCCCTCTAACAAGTGTCATAAAGACTGGGCACGCAGTTCTCCTATAATCCTGCCGAGAAACCAACCAACAAACTGAAATCGAACACATGAACTCCTTGTTGGAGGTAATAAACTGCCAAAAAGTATACAAAGCAGTTAACCTGATACATGCTAACGAGTCGTGTTAATGAATCAGTAATACTGATCCTATAACAGTATTTTTATAGTGTGGAATCATGATTTCTGTTTAAGTAAAGGATCTGAGTACTTCTTCCACAAGTGCCAGACATAACACGGGGTAGAAGAAGTGGCAAAAAGGCGATGACTCAGAGAGAAAGAATAGAAATCGGGCGAAAACAGGGACATTTCAGGGCTCCTAGCTTGTGTGTGGTTAGGAGGGGCTGCTCTGAATGCCAAACTGGGTGGCGTAAGCCAAACGGCCACAACAAATGCCAGAGGGGGGACTCTCTAGCCCATTGCTCCTAACTCTCTTTCTTTCTGTGGCTTTCCGGAGCCCGCTGAGGCTCGTTTTTCACTGGGCACCAGCGGCTGGTGCCCCCATCTCATGCTAAAAGAGCAGCCTTAAGTAATGGCTGAAAGGCGGGTAACACACACACACACACACACACACACACACACACACACACACACACACACACACACACACACACACACAGAAACAGACCTGACGTAGATAAAATTTTAGACCTCCTCACAGTGTTTTGTTTTGTTTTTTTTTTGCATTCGTGCACGCACTTGATTTCTACTCCATGTCTCGCTGCACTGTCTTTGAAAACACAGCGTGTCTATTCTCCTTGACCTTTTCCAGGGTGACAGCTAACAACACACAATCCAAACACACTTGATTTAAAATGCTGTAAAATGGAGAGAAGTAGCAAATCCTCACATTAAAGTAGCTAGAACCAGCAGATTGTACAGCATCTGACTTAAACAATAAATCTGCACCAGAATTCATGCAGGTTACTTTTCTATCCTTTGATTCATTGAGTAACAGACCAAATATTTCAGCACTGACAATACTGAAGTATAATCTGACCTAATCGATCTAATTTCAATTCGGAAAACTTTAATTTATAGGTATAGAAAAAAATGAAATCCTTCAATCTTATCAATAATTGTATGATTTGAGTAAAAACATTTTGTTAATTGTAGAATATCTTAATATCTTAAACAAAATGGGTAAAAGTTTCATCTTAAAAGGATGTCGCACTGACTTATATTCATTCCTTGGAGACTTATATAAACCTTAAAATAAACAACCAAGTCTTAACCCTAACAAGTAATCATGTACGCCGTCGGGACTGTCACAATAGGACTCAGTTGACTCTTGCCTTAATTGTGTTCTCTGTGTGATATCATTATTTGCCAGCAGGTGGCAGCAGAGATTGTGCCTTGAACACAGAAGTAACTCCAGGGAGGGTGACATAACATCTCCATCTGCCGTTCCTTCATGTAGCTTTGACATGAAACTTCAAATGAATTCCACACGGAAATCCACGCTCACATTTTTAGCTACGTATGAGACTTCATCCCCAAGTGTTAGCCAAAGATCAAAGTAAAAAAAAAAACATACTTCATACAGTATGTACAATTCAAATTCATTTATTTAAAGTCAGCCTGTTTGTGTGCCACAGCATGCTTTGAATGTGTTTGGAGCCCTCTGGAAGGAGAGGCCAAGTTATCATCTGTGGCGTCCACAACGTGGTTTCATGGGTCAAAGGTCAGGTGGCAGAGAGAGTCGGTGTAAGGAGTCTGTCATCCACAAATCAAGCTAAGACCTTAAGTGACACTGCAGTTTGGGATGCACACTGTTTACATTACATTAATAAAGATTCACAGGTGCGTGACGCATACATTGCACACAACCTAAGATGTTCTACGTATGAGTAACACGATCTTAACTGCAGGAAAAAAATCTTTAATTTATCAAATATCTGGAAATGAAGCTTAACCCTTTATTAGACTGCCATGTAGAACGTACTGGGAAGTACTGGGATGTTTGGGAAGAGGTGGTTTCTTTCCAGCTGATAAATCATATCTGGCTCTTGACTGCAGGCTGTTATTAAATCATCAGTTTATTATCACACTGCAAATCCTCCTAAGTGCTTTAAGCCCGAACGACGGGATGTTTTGATAATGCCTCTGCAGCTGCCACAGAATTTATGGTATTTTGGAGGACAGTCATGACAGAGTTACAGCTGTCTATCTGTGTGTCAGGCCGGTACAAATACTTGTGCTGCGTGCCAGCACAGGGAGAAAGGATGAGGAGGATGAAGAGGGAAAAAGAGAGAAAAAGACAACAAAGGGAAGGAAGAAGAGGTAGAAGCCCAGTAAGGAAAGGGCAGAGATGGACTTATAAGACGGATAGCGAGCAACGTAAAGAAAGAAAGAAGATCGAGAGACTGAAAGAGGAAAAAAGTCTCGCTCACAATATCATCTTCTCCTGGCAGTACGGGTGTTTGGGTTTGATCTCCAGCTTCTGGACATCCTTGTATCTGATCTTTGGTCCTTTTCTGGTGCACCTGCACTTGTAGGCTGCAGAGAAATCAAAGGCACACACGTCAAAGTGATTTTAATCACCAAACAGAAACATGATGAACTTGTAATGCTGGGGATTTAAAAATAATGGGAACTGATCATGTGGAAACTGAACCGTGTGACAGATTATTAAAGTTAGTCTCGGAGTTTCTTCCAGCTATGAAACCGACACTGACGTGACAAAAGTTAATTCTTTGTGATTTGACGGGAAACTGGCCTTCAATCAGTCTCCGGTTTATCTGTAAAGCACACACTGACAAGAGGGGATTACCAGCGCCGATATTTAAGTCCTGCAACTCCCCGCTGAAACATCACATGATCTGAAAACAGTTTCTCTGAGCCAGCTACTTAATTTGTGTATTTACACAACACAGCACAACACAGTAAATGTTTCTGCGGCTCACCAAAAACTATTGTTCAGTGCACCTCAGCAAAATAAACTGATTTGTTGTTTCATTCAACGCAGCGCAGACTTGTGAACACATGCTGATTGGATTCAAGTTAGGCAGCGAGAACCTGTGGCTGCGACAGAAAGCTCACTTCCTTCTATCAGACAAACTGCATGCACTGCGTCACTTTACACCACAGTATCCATGCATTTACTCATTTCAGTCTGACGCCTTCCTCAGGTCCAGTTTTCTGGTCGTTGTGACTTTGTGCTGCTGAAATAGCGGCAGAGGAAATTAGTTTTGCTGGGCTGTATATTTGTGATGGGAGGTGATGACCTGGATAGTCCAAGGTTCCCTTCATCCATCACCTGCTATCTGTCCTCACCGCCGGCCACTAAATCTGCCACAAGGCCCACAGTGGCGGCGGCACTGAGCACAAACACAAGACAACAAGAAGACTGTGGAGACACTGAGGTTAATATACCTGTGTAACAGTTCAGAGACGGTCTGTGTGTCCTTATTAGTCATGTACATCAGGCATCTACATGATGTCAATAAGAAAACATTTAAAGGCTGAATGTAAGTTGATGGTTAGTATTGATTTTGCCCCAAATGCTGAGTGTATTTCAGCAATATGTGCTGTGCAAAAACTAATACAGCTGTTGGAAAATACACACACATAATCTTTGCAGATAAAAGTCCACCACTGAGTATATTTACACCACAATTAGGATTTACAAGTTGCTCTAAATCTCATCCACGAAGCAACAACTTCTTTTTATTCCCTCAGTTTTCTCCCATCCCTGAACCCCCTCCTCCACAGGGCCCCACGAATATTGGCTTTAAATGATCTCAGCTACATATGGTAAGCTTCACTTGTCTTGCCAGACGCACACAGAGTCCCAGAGCGGTGTTGAGGGCGTCAAAGTGCTTGTGAATGCCAAGTGAAGGCTCACGATGAGATCAGATTCTTGTACCACAGTTGAATGCATCATTTCACTGAAGGTTTGAGGAGTTCTCAGTATTTGTAGATGAAAAAAGTGCTAGGATGAGCGTTTTGTCATCAGATTAAGAGTAAAAGGCATGCAGCAGGTGGGATGTTGGTGGTGTCAATATAAAGTGATTTTATGAGCATAAACATGCAAGCAAACACCACTTTAACTAAGTTGTTGTTGTTTTCACAATCTGTGATGGAGATTTGGGGATCTCTGACACCAACTTCACTCTTGTTCCAAACAAACTCTGGATCAGAAAGCTGGTTTTGCCCTTAAAAACTCCCTTACCCTCCCATTCAAGCACACATAACAAAGCAAAAGAGGCGTCCAAAATCACATACGATGCGTAACACTTACTGTTTGTTATTCAGTTACATCACCACGGCTTCAATGCAAAACACCCAGTTTTAAAAAAAACAAACAAACAACTTCCTCAAACTAAAAATTAACAAATAAAAAGTTTACCTTCTGCGCTCAGGAGGTATAGAGCCACCACTAACAAAAGTAGCACCGCCGTGCACCGATGCATGTCTTCACAAGTTTTTTAAAAAAGATGCTTTTCCTCTAAATCCGAGCTCTCCAAACAGTCTCTGCTATTAACCACACACACAAATCAACGAGAGGTGCAAATAATATCCACTTGCAGCGATCTGTGGGATGGCAGGACTGAAGGAGCGCTGAGGGTTTTCTGCTTTTTGGAGTCTCTTTGGAGCGCTGATTGTGCAACTCCGTCTGTGCGTCCTGAGCGCTTGGATGAACCTCCAGCCACTCGTTTAGGTCTCTCTCCCTCCTCTCTCTCTCTCTCTCTCTCTCTCTCTGTGGAGAGGCAGGCGGGCAGCAGCCCTCTTAAAAAGCAGCCCGCTGTCCCTTCTCATTAATATGCACGGCCAGACAGCGAATCAAACACTTGTGGCCTGCGACAGAGAAGCGGAGAACATGGAACGGGAGGGAGGGACGGAAGGACAAGAAACACGGACAATGTCCGCAAAACGCGGGTGGAGTGACGTCTGAGGTGGTAGACAGTGATGGCTGGTTTGAGTTAGCCTCCTACTGTAACTGTTCAGCTTCTGAGACATTATTACTGGCAGCAGACTTTGTGGGAAGCAGAGGAGCGCCAAAAAAAAAAAAAAAAAAAAAAAAAAGACTTTTAGCAAATATTTCTCTGAGGATCTGCGGAGACTTCTGCGTGTCCAGTCAGAAGAGGACACTTAATTGACAAAGTCCTGCTATGATATGGTTTGTGTTTATCAGCACTTCGCAAGAACAGGTGTGCTAAGTGATATGGGATCGCCATGGCTATGGAAATACTCCTTTCTTATTGGCTCATCACCTCAAAATATGGAACACTGTGTAACAATCTCTGTTGAAAGTTCTGTATATCTTTTGTTAAAATTGGTCCTCAATGGTAAAGAATAACAATAACATCAAACGTTTACAATCAACTCTTAAACTTTGGTCCTAAATCAGTGTGCAGGTAAACACAGGAAGTACCTGCTTGCGTTGCTAGTTGCTAACAGTTAAGCTAACTCTTGTTGGTGAAAAGGACCTCACCACGCCAAACTGACTACAACAACCTTAAAATAAGAAAAAAACACGCAGTATAACAGTAGTGCTTGATGCGATTTTTTTGTGATTCCCTGCCTCTTTGGAGCTTAAGCAACAACTCACAATTTAGAATTTTATAAAAAAATATGTATATTTTAGATTTTGTCCACTGTAGTGAACTAGCAGAACGATTTTACCATAACACAACAAAATCATAACAGACTGACAAGAAAACAAGAATGTCAGTCCATTTTTTAAATGAAAGTGAACTTTTCGCCTGTATCTTTTGTTGAACTACTGAACAAAACTGACATTAAACATTCATAACATTGCTATTATTTTTCCTAACAAAAAGTTTATGATTCCTGACATGTTCATAAACAAGAAAATATATGATTACCATAGTTAAAAAAAAAAACAATATCTTAACAATATTTGACTAATCTTTTCTCTTTTCCTGGCATTTGTGTTTTGCTGCAGTCTCTGCTTTGTCTCACCATGAAAACAAAGTTCCCCTCACCCCACCCAAACACATGAGATATCATTGGAAAGGCCAGGATGTCCTCTACTGAGCACACCAGGACTTAGTTGGGTAGCCTCAAACTTGTCAAAAGATAAAGACCAAAACCAAATGTCCACTACAGAGGACATAAAGGAATAGACTGGGTCTCAGGAGGATATGTTCAAATGACAAATAGTCTCTTTGGACACCTCCAACTGAAATACACTTTCCGGACAAGAGCCAATGGTCCATCAAGATTTGCTGAAACTGAAAAAAGTAGCCAAGATGAAGCCACATCAGAAGAGTTCTGATTTCCTGGAAAATCAAAATAAATATCCTTGGTAGCCTATTTGTGTGTCTACGTCTCGCAGCCTGCAGCTATTGTGAAAATGTGCCAAACTGAAATCAAACTGAATCATCAGAATTTTCTTGGGACAATCTTTCTGACACATGTATCCAACTTCCTTTAATGACCAATCAACAGCTTCAGGACGTTTCCTGTTAATTCAATTAAAAAGTCTAATTCAGCGTCATTGCCTTGGTTGGTGATGCTCTCTTCTGCTCCGCGGATATGAATAAATGCAGCCATTGTATCTGCGGCTGCCATCGGGCTGAACTACTGGCCTGTAAGAGATAGCCCTGAGAAGAAGGTCTGACCCCTCCCACCTGGGACACCCTGACCACGGGATTAAACAGAATTCATCACCATCCTGCATCATGAGGGATTTGTATGTGTGTGTGTTCGCTCTGCGCTCTCTATGTGTGTGCTTGTGTTCACCTCCCGGCCCTGCACACTGATGCAATCAGCTCCCGTCATCACTCAAGCCAGCGACCATGAAACGTCTGTCTGCATCATGGACCTGTGTGTGTGCACAGTGTGTTCATGCCTGCATGTATCCATATTTGTGCATCTGCTGCTTAATGTTTGACTTGGCAGTTGACGTGTGTGTGCAGCCTGAACTGGGAACAAATCAACTGTGAATCTACCTTAATACAACCTGAGGACAGAGCGTGTGACAGACGGTGTTGAGCGCTTTAAGCAGCAACAGCTTGTTTTTTTTACCTCAGCATGGAAAATACAGAAAGATCTAAATCTTTGTAATTCCTCCCTTTGGTCTTCTGGTTATACAGTAAACAACAATAGGAGAAGATGCCAGCTACCATTTACAGCAGACTGTGACAGATTGAGATGTAAGTGACCCCTGCAGGACACTGATGCTGTGTGAATCCATCTTGAGTCTTTTTGATCTCAGGATAAAAGACACCGGTGAGCTGTCTGTTCCTGTCTTCAGCTGAAGTGATTGATAATCAGTCGGACATCTGTTGTCTCCATCCATTAGCCAACTTCAGCTTCGCTGAATACCAAAGGAAGGGAGGAAACTGAAGGCATCTGTCCTGAAATGATGAAATGTTTTGTCACTTTTAATCAGCCAGAGATAGAGCTTTGGAGACATTTTTTCAGGTTTATTTTCTGATCACTGACCAGAACCTCATAGACAATATCTCCACAGTTGTATGTATTTGCATGTTTATTCCTAAAACCATATAAAAAAAAAATACACACTGGCAGCTTTTATGATAGCAAACAGTAACTTTTAAAGTCATTTTTAACAGATATTTCCTGGAAACCGGAGCCAAGTTTCAAAACAAATAATCAGTAATGAAGTGTGGAAAGCCCTAAAGCAGCTGTTCCCAACCTTTTTCTGTCTGGAGTACCCTCATGACTCCATGTGATTAACTCAAGCACCCATTCATCCACACCAAGCCATTATGTTCCAAATGTGTTAAGTTGAATGGATATTAAACTAGATGTTATTTGACCCTATTAATGATGTAAAAGTGGATCATGTTAGATTGCTCTTTTTTCTTACAAGACATACAGATCATAGAATTGGCAGTGTTAGGGCTCTGTGGCTCGTGGCATGGCTCCAGGGGTGGCACTTTTGCTCAGTCTGTCCATCACTTTGGTCCAGGCTGAAATACCTTAACTGCTGCTGGATGGATTGCATTGATTTATGGTGCCCGGAGTGTGAGTCCTAATAACTTTGGTGATCCCCTGACTTTCCCTCTGGCATCACCATGAGGTTCACATTTGCGGTTTTGAGGGAAACGTCTCAACTGTTGGATGGATTACAATGAAAACTCATGTCCCCCTCAAGATGATAACTCTATATCTATAACTTTGGTGAACCCCTAGCTTCTCCACTGGTACCATCGCTAAATGCTTCCAAAACTAATGACAGCACCATCAGCCTCACCTGCACTTTACTGTCAATTAGTAAACATTAGCATGCTAACATGTTAAGCTAAAATGGTGAACATTATATGTGCTAAACATCAGCATGTTAGCATTGTCACTGTGAGCACGTTAGCATGAAGACATTAGCATTTAGCTCCAGGCACAGCCTCACAGAGCTGCGAACATGGATGTAGGCTTTTAAGGCTTGTACACACACTGAGGATATGACGAATAAACGACACAAACACAGAGAGAGGAGAGAGGGAACAGCCAATCAGTGCTGTCCTTGGATTCATTGTCCTTTGTCCTATAATACAAGATGATGAGAAACACAAACAATTGTCAGGTTTGATGTTGTCATTAGGAGTTGCGCTGTGTTGTCCGCTTCACACAATGTGCCAAAAAAAAAAAAAAGCCCCTTGGTGTGTTTCAGTACAAGTTTGAATGACAGATTCTTTTTCGACTTGTCTGCTTGCTTCCTAACAGTCCTGGTCAGAACACGTGCTGTTGAGGTATCACAGACGCTTCAGATCAGCGGGAAAGTGAGACGCACCAGTGGTTTGGTGACTGTGGCAGATGATGTCCTACAGATCAGCATCCACGAGTGTTTTCATTTAGCAGGGAAATAAATGAACAGAAAAACGAACATGAAATCCTCCTGCCCGCCTGAGGCGTCACTGTGACTTTCAAAAGATCATTTTGTCATATTCTGACACTTTGCAGAAGATTCTTCCTTTACTTGATCAAGTAAGACAGCTGTTTTTGTGAAACTGGCTGTCAAAATACTCCAGCCTCACTGCCAGCCCCTCTGGCCACCTCTCTAATCCTTTAACATGACTGCATTCATCACGGGGAGAAGGACTACGTCCAGTTACACAAGCCGCATGTTAGATTGTAAACTCCATTTGTCTCGGTGATCCAACCCGCACTGCGTCTACTGGCTTTTAGTGGACTTGGCAGCTGTGTGGGAGACAGTTTACTCCAGTTTACTCCAAAGTCCAACACGGCAGAGAGTGTGTGGTGTGTGTTGGAGCTGTTTAGTTTGAAATGACATGAGAGAAGAGAGGGAGCGTATACGTGAGTGATGTGCGTTGGCAGCCAGACTGACTGTCTTGATATTTAAATACAGGCTGCAGTCTGTAACTAAAACACACAACATTTCAGGTTGTTTATAGTCAAAAAACAGCTCAATATGTTTGAGAAATAGGAACGACGGTAACCATGCCAAGACAGTCCAAAATAAATATGTTTTTAATATCAAAATAATAAAATTAAAGGTAAAATTGACATTATACATGAACACTTTAATAAAAAATGATGATAAAGTGGGTGAAACAGGACCAAGACTTTATCAATTATCTAAGAGTTTGAAAGGAAACCTACATTTCTCATGCTGGACATCAAATGTTAGTGGAGGCTTACTGTACTTGGTATGTTGGTTGAGTCCAATAACAGCACTTATTTATAAAAAGGAGAAAAGAAAAGAATTCTCTGTTCTCATTAAAGATGGATTTCCTCTGTCTGAGGACATGGAGGCCTGAGCCTCAGGGGGTCGACACCTGTTATTACTGTCTGTCCACTGTGTGACGGCCTGTCTTTTGAAGTCAGGTCATTTTAGATAATCCTCACCTGAGGGTTTTGTGGGGTTAGGATTAGAGGAGTAGGTGTGGGGAAGTGATTGTAGCAAAAAAACACGCTAAAAGGATATAAAGCTGTGTGTGTGTGTGTGTGTGTGTGTGCGTGTGTGTGTGTGTGTGTGTGTGTGTGTGTGTGTGTGTGTGTGTGTGTGTGTGTGTGTGTTTGATGCAGCATTAAAATAAATCACAGGGCTTTTCATATCAGGGTCAGCTCCTTCAGGTCCGTCGCTTCGAATATCTATTGTAAATTTCTGCTTTGCATTCTGCTGATTTGCATGTGGTCCCATGAGCTTGTCCGGCTTTCCTTCAGGTGCTTCTGTTCCCTCCAACAGACACAAAGCCAGTGAGAGAGAGACAGCTTCTGGATTTGCATGCAGACGGGTCAGCCGGCACACAGACATGTAGACAGACAGGCAGGCAGGTGTTGAAGGTAATTGCAGGAATTAATGATGGTATCTACGTGATGATGGTATCTACGGTAATGCAGGCATGTAGGGACACTGCATACAGGCACACAGACAGGTGTGCAGGCGCTGGGAAGTAATTACTGGCAATAATGGGATGCTAAACACCGTTAACAGTTTTGTGGTTTCTCTCAAAGAGATTATTCCAAAAGCCACAAATAAACCAGTGAAACCAGAATACCCACAGTTTAACTTCATTGATTCTGTGCCTCTGTGTGAATTTGAGTAGCTGAGCAGCCGGAGGACAGACAGAAAAGCAGACAGACAGACGGACAGGAAGGTATGCAAAAAGGTGTGAGGAGATAATTCCTCAGCGGTGGTTGAGGTGGGGCGGAGGGTGAGGCGAGCTGCCCTGAGCACCGATGTAATTGCTGTTTAACTTGTCATGTTCACATCACGTTGTTTTCATACGTTTGTAGCCATCAGGCTAAGTAGTGATGGCAGGCTGGTCTTTCTCCTTTTTTGTCCTCCAGGGTGCAATTTTCCCTCCACTCGTGGTCATTTCTTGTGATTTAAGTCCCCTGATGTTTCAGCGCCTTCATTTTTTCAATCTGTACAATATTTATTTTTAGTGGATTTGATTAAAATCTATTGCTTTTGTGTTTTTATGGGAAAGAAACTGCAATAACTCAAGTTTTTATTAAGGTCGGATCAGCACTGGACTGTACAGATGTTAGCAAACTGACATAAACACCAATGTGCTGTACTCGTGTGACAGAGCTCACCAGAAACTCCACTTCTCATTGTTACTTTCTTCCTGCTCCTCAGATGTGCCATTTTCAACTTGCATGATTTTGAGTAAATCTGCTGAAGTCACCTGTTTGCACTGTGCATCCTCTAAATGTTCCTTTGCACACAGTTTGAGCACCTTTACACCCATACATACTGATGTACTCAGTGCCTGCATACATGAAAGGCAACATTTCATATAATGTTGAAGTCAGAACTGATTCTGGATCAGTGCTCTAAAAAAAGCCGTGCCACAGCATAGAACCTTCAAAATAAAATAATTTTGTTGAAATGATGACTCCAGACTGACTGTCCTTCCTTATACAGTCCTGAGTCTGAGTGAACATTACACACCAGCTGCAGCGACATAAAAATAACCTGCTGGGACATGAAAAGAACAGAGAAGACAAACATGCCATCAGTTGTAGCGTGTTTGGAGGTGTGTGGCGTCTACTGGAGAAACTTTTCATAAATTTAACCCCGTCTCTAGAGAGTCACTACTTTTGCAGAACGACAGCGGGAGCATGTACGTGCGTTTATGTGGAGATTCCTACTTGAAATCCTTCATATCCATGTCAGTTAGCATATAAACAGACAGGCCATTAGTGCTTAACAGGGAGACTCACTGTCGATCTGTTTTGACATTCATCTCTGTACAAAAGCATGTGAGGCAGCATAATGTCCACAGGGCTGGAGGTGCATGAGAGCTCTTCACGGTGAGACCACAGACATGCTTTGGAAATATCTGTGTAGACGTCCATAACAGACAGGAGCAGGATAGGTACAGGCTTCAAGTGCTGAAAGCTGGGGGCACTGAGAATACCACTAACACTGATAAACAAGCTGTACTAACGCACACCAAGCAGAACAAAATGGGAAAAGAAAGGAAGAAAATCAGCAGCAGGGGTGCTTCTAATGTTAAAGAGAGACTTAAAGCTCAATTATACTCACCAAAAAAGGTATAAAACTGGTTAAATACACTCTGTGAACAGTGGCCGAGGTGTAAAGCCTGTAGTTTGTGTTAACTATAACAGAGAGGAGGAAAAATGAGGAGTAAAACGAGACTGAAAAGTTAAAAAATTATTAGAAGAAAAAATAAGGTGCAGAAATCTAAGTTACAGGCTGAATAAGTAATCGATTTTCTTTTAATAAAAGGAATAGTTTGACATTTTAAGATCACTCTCATGTCTGCCAGATACAGTACAGCCAGCAGCCCGTTAGCTTAGCTTAGCTTAAAGACTAGAAACAGGGGGAAACAGTTAGCCTGGTTCTGTCCAAATGTAACAAAGATCCTCTTACTGTACCAGCACCTCTAAAGCTCACTGCCGAACATGTTCTATCTCTGTGTTTAATCCATACAAAAGCATTTTTATTTCCCAAAATGTCAAACTATTCATTTAGGCAATGAACCATTTGTACAGATGACATCAAATCCACAGTTCAGAACTTAAAGGCACCTTTACAATGTGTTAATGTGGAGAAAGGTGCCTGATCACAGAGATGTTATGTCAGCAGGAAAAACCATCACGCTCCGGCTTTGACTGCAATCAAATTCACCATGAAAGCAGCATATGTTCAGTCCCAGGACATGTCCTATTTTGAGGTATTTTATGACATTGATCCTGGCTTATGTTGATGTTACGTAACTCTTTACACCATATTAAGGCCGATTCTAAAAACCGACTGCTCATTCCACTCACATCTAGGTTACGCTGGACACGGCCGACGGAGCACGGAAACCCTCAGAATAAAATAAGAGAGGGAGGGAAAAATAGTACAACTTGACCAAAAGACGAAGTGGCCAACAACACCGACCTCAGAACCGTCATGAGAGACGAAGAAACGAGTCATTATTCTCTATTTGACCTGCAATTTGCAGCTCTGTAAGTTAATGAGTTTGTGTGTGTTTGTCAGTTTTCATCACTCACAGTCAGCAGGTGCAAAGAAACACTTTTAACCTCACATACACACACGCATGCACGCACACACGCACACAACAAAGACTAATGTAGGAATTTACCCCTTGGCAGTATTTTCCAGAGTGATTTGGACTCGCTGTCCCAGTCATTGCTTTCTAAACCCAGAGCAGTCATATTTCATCTCTTAGCTCGCAGCTGATTTGGAATTTGTTCAGGCTCGATGTGGTCCAGGTTTCTGTCTGGATTCGCAAAATTTCCAGAGGGACTTCCAACAAAGAGTCAAATAACTAAAAGAAAAAGGTCTTTTAGATACAATCAGAGTGTAAAAATTATCTATCCTGAGCTGAGCAGCAGATGAAGAGCGATATTTCATGAACTCAGTATCACATCATTGGCTGAAATGAGCTCAGTCTGTAGTGTTAACGTCACCTGATCGCTGGATGTTCTGAGCTCTGCAGTGCAGTGTGTTAGAATGGTCTATAGAATTAAGCCAGTCTTAGTTTTTGGGTTAGACAGTTGCACAAAAAGAAGATGAAAAAATCCACTCTGCCCTCAGGCCACCTCAGACTTAGAGCTGTTTTTCCATCCAAACAGTCACAACTGGAGGAAACTGAAGCTCTACTTGTGGTTTGCTAACACTGTTTGGAGGGAGAACTGGGAGAGGAGAGAGTTGTAGAGTCTGCAGCCAGTAAAAAGATCGCTTCACGCTGCGATTCTGGGCTGCCCGGGATAAAGCGTGATGATCATGCCAACGCTGCGGCCAGAGATTGTCTATTATTTTGTGAAACATTCTGAACATAGATGGATGATGAGCTGATGACTGCTTCCATAGTTTTTCTCATAATAACACCACAGTGCTACAATTCAGCAGGATTTCATCACACAGTCCAAAAGCCTCAAAACTGCTGTCAGACAGACTGACACAAAACATTCAACATGTTTCGACCAATCAAACGCAGTGTGACATGCAGTGAACTGACACCGCTGTTGGTATTGTTGGTTGGTCTACAGGCACCTTAACCCACTGAAGGTATATATGTGCTCTGCTTTTTGCCACTCATCAAGATTCTTGATGCTGCAGATGTCCTGATTTTCACTCAATCACACATTTCACATAACGCAACTCGACAGTGCCTCTTGTTCGACACTTCCTGCCTGGTGAATGCCCACATCTTTTAAACTGCACGTCCCGACTTTATAAGGCAGGCTTTATGTTAAAAGCTTGTCGTCTCCAGGCTCAAACTCAGCTAACCCCGACATCATCAGAGCTTATTTTCTCAGATTTGACAAAGCTCCTCCAGAGCCACAGATTAAACAGCTGTTTCCACAGGCTGAGAACTCCTCCACATGACTAGAAAACTGATCGGTATGTATGTATGAATGTACGTTCCCCTTTAAGCCTAAAGCATAGTCAAAGTTTATCTTAGTGTACCATCATAATGTGATAGAAATCTGAAAGTTGGAGCAGGAGAAGGAAAAACAAGTTCATGCAAAGTGCAGACACACACCACATGCACTGATATGAGGTGAATATGATCGGATCGCAGCCAAAGGTGGAAGTACGGCCTGTGTTTTATGAGAACAGCTCTCAGGAAGCGCCAAGACTCAGCGGCGAACAGGAGTGCAGCTAAAATAAGCTGATTTTGTTTATCTTGCTGTCACTGAAGAGTTGTCTTACTGTCTGCTCGCCAGGTGATGTTTGGTGTCGGAAGAGTTCAAACCTGCCCTAAAAATGAATACATAATCAGTCTGTTAATGAAAAAATGTAAATTGAAAAGATAGGTGGAATATATAGTTTATTTAATAAGGCAGATTCACTTAAACTTAAACTGTCTTATCAAAAATAACGAGTATTGGTATTAAAGATGCACTGCTGTAGCATTTAGAGTAAGTGTACAACTTGTAATGCAACTTCTGAAGCAGTGAGGGATCATGGGACTTAAAACACTCGCCATTTGAAATCTGAATGCTGTTGTCATTTCCAGCGTCCACACACACGTTTTCTCTCTCACTCTTTTGGTCTGCCGCTGTGTTCGCCTCTGCTGCTGCCAAGGCAGATGGAAGCTTTCAGTGAACAGATGCAGGAGAGATGTTATGCATGTGTTCCCTGTGTAATAAAAAAGAGTTAGGCTCAGAAACACGTCCTGGCAGGAGCTACGCTGCACAACAAAACACATGAGCAAGACCCTTCGTGTTAAAAACGCACTTCGTACAAAGAGCTGCTTGTAAAGAACACACGTCAGGGTTTTCACATTGTGTTTTTTTTTTTTTTTTTACCACCTATTAAAGGAACTATTTGACATTTTGGGGAAATATGCGTCCTCAGAAAACCGATAGCAAACACAAAGCGGCTGCCAGCAGCTGTTTAGCAGAAAGACTGAAAACGGGAAAAGAGGCATCTTGGAATTCACCGCGCTCTGCCAAGAAAAGGCTTGGCACATAACTGCCCAGAAATTGACAGCATACAGTTTTCATACATTTAAACAAATGAGATTTAACGTGTTAATCTGTGAACATTGGACAGAGCCAGGCTAGCTGTTTCCCCCTGCTTCTGGTCTTAATGATAAGCTAAGCTAACCAGCTGCTGTATGCAGCTTTACCCAACATGCTGAACTATTCCTTCAAAAGCACACATTACACATAGAGTAAGGAATCTTCTTACTTAACTGTGGATAAGAAGGCAAACAAGCATGTTTCCCAAACAGCTGGACGATTACAATTAGTTTCTGTTCTTCACTAAGCCGAGGCAACGATCTGCAAAGTGAGCGAGAGAAATGGAACGACCAGACTGAGAGAAGACACACAAGAAACACAGGCAGGTAGAAATGAAGACGACGAGCCAATGAGCAAGAAATGGAAATGCATGAAACCAGAGCGGGAGCAGCAGTCATCATTAACACACAAACACACACACGCCTCTGGCCAGAACACTACACTTTCCAACTGTAAATAAACAGCAGCTAAGAGTCTGATGCTAATGAAGCCACTGAGCTGCAATTTGGCTAATGTTCCTCTCAAAGGATGGAAAACAAACACAGAAACTAAAACATGTCCTCCAACGCACAGAACCGCAACTTTTCTCTCGTTCTTCATATTTGTCACATGAGAACATGTTAAAAGGGGCATTAAGTGATCGATGGCCTTTATTAGCCTCTGCTGGTGCCCGGTGGGTACTACAGCAGCATAAACACAGCACGGCCTCCTGAATGGTTCAGGCAACATAAAACTAAACAGTATCCTTAGCCCTAACATTTTTAAGAATATCGTCTCTCCTCCCTGTTAAATTTTACCTTCAGGTTCATGAAAACAGAGAAGATACAGCGGCTCAAACTGAGCAGAACTTCAATTTCCCTCATCACGCCAGTCCATCACGAGTGTGTCCAGTTTCCAGTCTCTGCAGACTCGAGGCCAGTTCAAACACACTCTTTGTTGTTTTAACATCCAGGTGTTTTCTTTCCAATAACAGCCTCATGTCTGTCTGTGTGTGAACTGTGCTGGAGCCACGATTCATCAAAAACACTGCGATTACTGCTGATTAGAAAGTCATTTTTGCTGAGGTCATGTCAGTCACATCAAATCAAAGGAAATTATTTCATGTTTTCTCTGCGAGTCAGCGAGTAAGAACCAGGAGGTGATTGTCAGACAGAGGATCGTCAAAGCAGCAGCTGTGTCAGCTTCCCTCATGACACTCAATATGACGGTCACGTATCGTCTTAAGGACTGAGCTGACCTGCTGGTGTCAAACATATGAATTTAGTCTCGACTGTAGTAGATTCCTCTCAT